>NW_005353538.1:4684053-4684565 GCF_000412655.1 Myotis brandtii | reverse complement strand
CCCCAGAGCCCCGGCTGAACGCCAGCCTCGGGATGCCACTGCGCGCGCAGACGGACTGTGCAGAGGGGGACACACAGGTGGCGGACATAGAGGTTGTAATAATGCGCACTGCTGGCCGCTTTCCTTTAAAATGGGCTTCCGAATTTCCCCACAATTATAATAGAAAGTAAGATAAGAATTTCATGTGCTTTTAGAATTTTATCATGGCTTACACTACTTATAAAATAAGTCAGGGAAAGGGAGATTCGTAGGGCAGGTACCTAAGGGCAGTGGACTAAGGTATAAACATTTAGAAACTAAAAGGAAAGTGAAACATTATTTCAGAGGGGTTCCAAGTTTGAGTCTTACCACAATTACATACTGAATTAAAATATTTAAAAACTCATTTGGGAGATCAAAATTCATGAGATCGTCAGCATCTAATGTGTCAAGAGGTGGAAAGCAAAAGAACAGTTAGATTTGATAATAATAAAATAGGAGGGGGAAAGGGAGGGATGGAGAGAGGGACAGGG
>NW_005353538.1:4676422-4683999 GCF_000412655.1 Myotis brandtii | reverse complement strand
GGAATCGGGAGAGGCCAGCTGACAGCAGTGCAGCAAAAGCACAAGCACTATTCCAGACCATAGGCATGCTGTCACCCAAACCCTCACACGGGGAGGGGGGTGGGGTGGAGAGGGGACACATAGGGCAGAAGAAGAACAAGGCACAAGACACAGACAGAGAAGCACCCACATTTGAACAGACAAGTAAAGACCGTCGCACGCACCCACACATCAATAGCCATCATGACAGGTACACCACCCGTGCTGGAAGTCACTCATGCACTTCTGCCATCAGGTTCAGACCAGGTGGGACCAGGGCATGGCAGGGTGTGCTCAGCATTGCTCGACATGCACACATAGCACAGGAGCCTTCCTGTCCAGGCCTTAAGGATGAGCTCCAAAAACACAAATGCGCAGGATCCTTCTTCAGAGAAAACCCCTTTGGCTACCTTAGTCTAAAAATTCCATTCTTACACGCCTGTCTATCTTCCCTACCAATTAGATCCTTAACAACACATAGTGGCTGATTGCTGTTTAGTTTCTTTTTGGAGAAAATCCATTTGATTTTGAATCATGCCCATGCACTTCTAACCTTACAAAACATGCTTATTGTTCCAATCAGGTATTGGTAAGAACAAATGGTCAACATACATAAACAACCAGTTTACTTCATACATACTTTAGCAACACAAGCTTGAATAAAGTGTTTTAATGAGTCTTCAAAGGGAAAGCTTTTTGTAAAAGTGGTTTTTTCTTTTAACAAAAGAGAAATATGGAAGGAAATCCAGTATAAAAACTCCTAAGACCAATAAAGCGGTCGCTGGCTGACCTGATGTGTCTTGTCATTTAAGTTGCCAAGTTTCCCAGGCCCAGGACTCCAGAGTGCACACAGCTAGGCTGTTCTCGGGTGACTCTAAGTCAACGGTAACTGCACTGAAGTGGGGTTTTAGCAATAATTCACTCAAATAAAATCCGTTTTCTAGCTTCATTTCCTTGGAAATCTGGCCCCTACTTTGTAGTTTCCACCACATTCCGATTACCATTTTACTCCTGACAGCTGACCTGGGGACTTTTCCCCTCGGCCAGTAAATTCTAAACAATAGTTTGTTTTTCATTAAAGCTCTTTGCTGGAGAATATGCTGTTCACAATAGTGGTTGGGCCCTTTTGGGAGGATGCTATGAGGATTTTAGGTGAATTGGAGAATGTATTCATAAATGTAGGCTATAGGGATCAACCTGGGTTTTCACTTCTCTCCTGATGTTAGGAATCATACATAGGATTAAAATATCGTATATATACACATATAGTGTGTCCCAAAAATGTATAGATATTTTGAATAATTATAAAGGCAGTGTTTATTAAAATACATTTCTTTTTCAAATTGAGCTATCTGCTGTTAAAGTGTGTATACATTGTTGGGGGACACCCTGTATTTACCAAAAGACTTGTACAAGAATGTTCATAGCAGTTTTATTCATAAAAGGTTATTCTTGCTGCCCAGTGTGCCTTCACTGAACCTCACCAGGAGGTCACCTCACTCCTCTCCCCAGAGAGGAAGCCCTCATCAGAATGGTGTCCTACACTCAGGACTGGCCCTGGAGCAAACTTCTCATTTTCCAGGTCAGGGGCATGTTTCCTACTGTGAACGCCCCACACAACTCCAGCTACTCCCCTTAGAGGCACATAAAAACATAGACTTTAGTGAAGGGACCTAGAAAACAGAACTTTGGAGTCTTAGGAAATACATGATCAATATTTCTTCAAAGATCTCACAAATTCAGGAATCTTATGGTTACATCTGACCCTGGAGTTAATTATGGGAAGCTCAGAACTCAAAGCATCTTAAAAAGAATAGAGCAAAATCTCTCGGACTACATTAAAATAGCCTTAAAGCTCTGAGAATAATCGATAAAAGTCAGGAAGTGCTCAATTAATGATGAAACCTACAAATAACTGAGCTTAATGGAGTGCAATCCTGGAGATGTAACAAGCACTATGGGGCATTAACCTTAGAAAGTGAAGTTTATACCTAATTGATTCCTCATGATTGTCAGTGTATTTGGCCCTTTAACTTGCTTTATGAACTTTCCCTTTGTGCAAATGGCAGGGAAGAGCAGGGTGAGCTGGGGCGGGGTGGGGAGGGCTATATGGCTGCACCCCTAAGTTTGTTTTGCTTTCTCAGAATTCCCTACCAGCACAGCCAAGCACCAAACCTGCCCCTCAAGGCCGGCTCAGAGGACAGGTTCTGCTCGGAGGTTTCCAGCGGGCGAGTCCTCCAATGTGGGCCTATTTAAGGAGCCAGGCTGCGCGAGGAAGAGCTGTTTCTCTAAAAGTTGAATGAACAGCACAGGGTTGGCTGGTCCGCTCCTGCCATTTAAGTGAGATTCCAACCCTGCACAACATGCACAGTGAGTTAAGTAGGCCCTTTACCGAGTAATCCCCTTGGATCCAATTATTAAAATTCAGCCCGTTTTAAACGGACATATCTGTCTCCTAGCACAGTATCAGCACGGTGAGATCTGCGCTAAGTGATGAATAATCTACAGATGAAACATGATTGTGATTTTCTGATTGGAGCGACATCAAAAGTTAATAGACTTATTCCAACTTGTCAGAGGTGGAATTGGGGAGAGGATGTCCCTCTGCCCATCCTGAGCTTTACCCTGCTTTTATCACCGTTTGGTTAAAATCTTAACTAACTTTTTAATATTTTTCCTACACGATACCTACACACAAATGATTTTTTTAAAATTCCCAGTTTATGCTGTTACAAAATACAAATGTGTCATTCTTGGTCTGGAGATGTTTCCTGGCAAATGTTAGCATAAACCTTTATGCTCAGAGGTGAAGGGTGAACCAGGACGGGCCGTGGAGGTAAACACAATCGGGGCACAGTGAACCGAAGAGCACGGCCCTCCTCAGCCCCGTGACGGGCAGGACGCTTCACCCCGACCTCCAGGCTCAACTGCTCATGCCCTCCCTCAGGCAGCTGGGACTCTGGCCGGGGCCTGGAATGTGGGCGCTACAATTTGTAGGCCAGTGTCAGTGTTTTAGAGCCCCGGTGCTTTAGTGTCGGGCGGGTTGTATGACTAAGGAACAGGTGCAAACTGAGGCTCCTGCCATCTAGCCAGTGAGGAGGCTGCCCTCAGATTGCCACTCTGGCCACTGGGCTCACAACAGAAATGACAAGACTCGCCATCTTTCAAGCCGTTAAGAATCGCGGCATGTTCGTGAGATGAGTCTACTTGGAACATGATCGCCCTTGAAGACTGCATTGCTCTTTTCCCAGGCTTGCCTTGCCTCTCAGCAGTGCTGAGCAAGTAGATAAACAGTAATGTGATACCAACCGTGAACTGCTGGCTCTGTCGTCGCCGTTGTGTCTACAGACAGGAACAGAGGATTGGAGGAAGGGAAGAAACAGGAGGAACGGCATGCAAAAAAAGGGAAAATGGAAAAAAATGGAACAGATAATATATGAGCAAGCTTTCAAAGAACATCGCGTGACAAGCAATAATAAATGAAAAGCAAAAAGCATTTGAAGTGAGTTGCACTGTTTTAAGACATGCCTTCAGCTCAAAGCTGCGAGCCAGTGGGGAGGACGGTAAGCCCTTTGGTTCTGGGGTCCTGCCAGGACACACCTACTTGCTGGCGTAGTCAGGGAACATGCAACGTGACGAGAAACACCAGTGCAAGCCCAGTAACTGGCGGACGGCTCCTAACGCATCAGGCTCAGGACTGGACACAAAAGCTGTCGGAAGCTGGCTAAACGATGCATTCATACATTCAAACATTGCCTTTGTTCGAACCCCACCCGCCGGCACTGGGGTCAGCACTGCCAGTCAGGCCCCCCTGAATCAGCTGCACTTTTGGATCATCTATGGCCTGTGCTCAGGTGCCCGTAGATGAATATATGGGTCCCAGTTTTCCACCCAGTGCTGTTCCAGCAGAACTTAGCTGGGCAGTTCTGGTAATCGGGAGGCCCTGGCAAGGAACATGGTCAAGGTTTTCAGATTCGTTCCTACACACACACATACACACACACACACACACACATGCACACATACACACATGCACACACATACACACGCACCAGTAAGCCACTCCTCATTCGCAGACCTTACTATGGCACATTTGAAGAGCAGGAGTCTGTCATGGAAACACCCATGTTAACTTGCCAGATGCCACTTCTAATCCCGTGACATCCAAAAATTAAAAGTCTCCAGCCAACCCTCGGCTCACAACTCAGAAGCACATGCGTGCTGCGAGCCGCCGGAGTGCTGCCTGCGCGGCTGCCTCAGGAGACTGTGCATGGACTTGTCACTGCCAAATGCTCCGTCTTCCTTCTAGCCCCGATGCAGGTGCGTGTCTCCTTCTTCCACGCCGGCCTTACTGGCTCCTCAAGGCGCTCCGTAAACGTGCTCTTTATTCTCGGCTACAGGGGAGGTGGCACACACATCTAGAAAACGCACAATGACATTCTTTTCCCAGCCACTTTAACACCACTCTTCTCGCCAGCGCCATACCGATGTCAACCCGCCCGGCCAGGCTGTAGTTTCTGTTCTCTGCCTCGCAAGCGCGTCTCCTTCCAGGTCCCCCTCGCGCGGAGGTGCAGCTCTGGGTGCCACTGCAGCAGTGACCTGTGCATTCTCTAATGCAGCTGTTCAGCTGGTCACTATTTTCACAGGTTTTGGAGATTTCAAAGGACTATTTCGGACTCAACACAGGCAATGTTTAAATGCACTGGAATGCTAGCATCACTTTTTTTTTTTTTGGTCAAATGAGCCTGGTGCTTCCCATTTGTAAGTATGACATGTGAACCGCACTGGTGTTCCCTGCAGTTGGCATAGTTTCCTTAGGATCCCACTCCATCAGAGCTCAGAGCCCTTCCCGGAGCGAGAATTAACCAAAAGTCTGAGCGGCTACTGTAGCATAATCTCACTTTTAACTGGGTTTTTGAAGAACAGAAGAAGGAGAGAAAAGCATAAAATTCACCACATAAGAACATGATACTTACAAGTCGAGTCTGTATGCATAAAATAGCAGTAAAAACACCCCAAATTGTACAGTTGAAACCTCTACACCAGATTCTTGTGACACAGTCCACACATGTCTTTACTTGAAATATCCAAGTCAAATGTTAGTTTGAGGTACTTCCAACTTCAAGGGCAAAATCCAATGCCCTTTGTACTGAAACACTTATACGCATGTTCACACATCGTGTAGCTAGGCATTGCTCCGCTCAACATTTACAAAAGGCAATGAACACTTTGGCTCGTTATTTTTGTAGTAGCGTTTCTAATATGCTTTATTTTCACCAAGTAAATCATTAGTAGAGAATGAAAGCAAGAGGGTGGAGTCCTCACAAAGAATAGCTTAGCGTTAACCAGTGACTCCCAATTTAAATTTACTGTCTCCCTACATCACAACTTCATGTCAGCTTATGATGAAGTCGGACTAAGTGGAGCTGGCCGTCAGCTTCCAGGTGGGTACGAGAACATAAATGAAGGCAAGTTCACGGTGCAGCTTGCTTCCCCATTCTGGGGACGGGAAACCCATCAATTGTACCCCAAAGGGCAGGAGAAAGGGAGGGTGAGAAGGAAAATCACTTCTCAAGCATTCCAGTCGAACAGCACCGTTTCTGCAGCTGGTAATGGTAGAACCATGATCGGCTGTGCAGCAGGAGATGCAGCAGAAACGAGGCTGTGGCTACAGAGTGTACACGCCTGAGGGTGTGTGCCTGAGCCGCTGGTCCCATTTCTCTGAGAGCATCTGCTATGCTACCTGAACAGAGGCTATTTCAAATAAAGAATTAAAAAAACAATTCTTTGGAAGTGACTTTGCGCTCCCCACAGGAGAGCACCGTGACAGAATCTAATTCTCCTTCATAATTGCATTACGACTTCATGCAGAAACCAACCCCGGCTCTGAAGCGGGGCCGCCTGTGCAGCGGGGATTATAAGGGGATCTTAATCAGAAGACTGGGGCGATGTGCAAGCCCACTCCTGTGAATCAACTCGGGGGGCCACGCAGTGTTTGGTAACGTTCTTGGTGTACAGCAGGCAACAGGCGAATAGTACATTTCCAATATAAGTTACAAATGCTACAATTAGCTTGAAAAAAGAGAGTGCCTAATTACCCTAACAGAGGCTTTTTCCAACTTCATTTTGGTGCTGCCTCTCAAGGGTCCCCTTTGAGCTGGGTCTACGGGGGAGACAGGCCCCACAAGGCTGAGCTGGACTTGCAGTGCTAAAGGGCTAGAAACAGAAAAGGCTTTGCCCAGCTACTGTCTTTATTTTAATTTTAATTATAATGAGGGCAAATTTATTGTACATTTGTCTTATGTGGTCAACACAAAACAATCCCATGTTCTTGAAAACCCAGCAAGTGTGCCCATCCTTACCAGTCACTCCCCAGCTGCTTTAGGAGTGGCATCGAGGTGTCCGAGGGCGGGCCCCACGCTGCTACTAGAAAGACGCATTTCACTAAATATGGACTTTTCTTCTTAGTCTCCCAACCACACAAACAATGTATGGGGCCCGAGCTCGAATAAATTAAACATCATCTATATTTCATGTTGCGGGAGATGATATTCACACAATGAAAGGCCCGACAATGTGTGATATTAGAGACACTAGCCATTTAACCAAGTAGAAAAGAAATTACTGCCTGAGAGGCAGCTGGGCAATATTTAGTTGAAACAGTCATGTGTAAGCTCCGCTGTGGCACATGCTAATCCTTTCATATGGATTCTCTCCAACTTAGAATTGTTCAACGAGTGTGACAGACTGGGGGTTTAAAGCTAATCCATAAATTAGTCCGCGCTCTCAAACACAACGGGGGCCATAAATGAAAATGAAAATCCTAGAACCAAATTAAATTCACAACCTTAAATACCTTCTCTTCTCCAGGTGCTGGGCGCAGCCCCTGCTCCGCCATGAGCCACTGCGAGGCTGGGGGGGGGGCGGGGTACAGAACAATGCCGTGTAATAACCACGAGCCCAATCTGCTCCAGAGCAGCGCTTAATTGTAAAGAATTTAAATTCCCCCATTTTGATTGTCATAAGCTTAAATGAAAGCATACTAAGCAGTCCAGACGCATTTTAATACACTTTCCCCAGTTTACTTTCTTAACTAAAGTTAATAAGGAGCCAATGGTTTTCTTAATTGAATTCCCCTTCAGTTTGTGTGAGGGAGCTGCCTTTAATCAAAGGCATGCTGTGCTGGCCAATATATCTATATCTATGTCTATATCTATATCTATATCTATTCTATATATTTATATCTAATCTATATCTATCTCTAACTCTATCTAATCTATGTCAATCTATATTTAGCATCACTCTATATCTAATCTATCTATATCTATCTATATCTAAAATCTTTCCTTTGTGTTTGTTTATTTATTTATACTTATTTGAAATCTACTGAAAGCAAAAGCACGTGCTGGAAAATTAAACTTCGAAATTTATTTTATACTGGTTTTGCAGTTAATTTTCTTTCCATCTATGTTGTGCTTTCATTAAACTCTGATTTCTCAGAGGCAGGAGAAGTGGACAGGGACAAAATGAAGGTAAAGGCCCAGTCAGAGCTACGACAA
>NW_005353538.1:4674594-4676384 GCF_000412655.1 Myotis brandtii | reverse complement strand
GAGAACAATAGGGTGGGTGCTGGTTAAGCAGCTTCAAGTTGTGATAAAGCTTCTTCAGAAACGTTCGCTGGTGCTGCTGTGCCCGAGATCTTTCCATTTGAAAACCAGATGTTCTGAAACCATAGGAGTCTGTACAGTGGCTTCATTTCACAAGGAACAATCCCGCTGTCACGTGAGTGAATGCTGGCGGGAGAAAGGGGCAAGGCCCAGGGAGGCGAGGACGGAGAGGGTGTTGCCAGGAGGTGCTGGTGGGAGAGGGAAGCGGCAGCAGCGCCTACTATTCCTCCTGCGTTAGACCCGGGACTGGGCCCTTCTGCCAAGTCCTCACTTTAGCTTATGCTGTTCTCAGCTGAGAAACCTGCATGCATGATGTTATTGTTTGCACTGTTGGTAGAGCGTCAGTATGGAAGCATGTGAAGTCTTTACCTCGTGACTTACTTTTAAACAAGGAGCAGAAACATATGGAAATTATGATAGAAGCATTACTTTCCGTCTCTCATTCCTTTTTTTGAAAAATGCAGAATCACAGGAGCTTCGTCACTATGGTATGCTAATTTCTTCCCTTCCCGCACAATCACGCTGGGCCCAAGCTGGTGGGCTAGGATACTATTTGTCATGGGCTTATGATCATCAGTAAAATGAAAATAGTATGAAAAGATGGTCAGTTCTTTGGGGGCAAAACTTGAAAAGGTGGCTCTTACATAAAAGGCCGCATAAGCAGTTACTAGGGTCCTGATAATGTGCCCGTCCCCGGCCACACGGGCGCATCGGGAAGCTCAGGAAGCGCTGAATGAAAAGCCGTTTCACAGAGCAGATCCAACTCCAGGGAAAGGGCAATTTGGAGAACATTCTGGGATGAAAGACGAGCACGTTCTAGCACCGATGGTTAGCATACGCCTGGAACATAGCACACAGCACACACACTGATGGCAGGAGCTGGAAGCAGTTTGGCCTCAGGCTTCATTTCCAAAATGCCGTTCTTTCTTCTCTTATTCCACCCCTATCTCTCCCACCTCCAGCTTGCCAACCTTGCTCTTTCTCTCCCACGGCTCACTTCCCAAAGTTGAAAGGTTTCTTCCTTTACCAGAGCAAAGTCTCTAGAAAATTCAAGCCTGGTTCCCTTCAGGGCGGGGTTTCAATCAGCTCTGGGGCCAGATAATTCTTTCTTGTGCATTACGGGAAGTTTAGAGCATCCGGGGCCTCCATCCAATACGTGCTATTAGTACCCCAGTTGTGACAACCAAAAATGTCTCCAGATGCCGCCAACCGTCCCTGGGAGGGGGCGGGGCACCGGAGGGACTGGTGCGTTAACATGGTCCTTGGCCGAGAACCACTGCTTTAGGGGCAGGACCCAGGGCCTTCTTAGGGCAATTCTAGAGAGAAGGCGCCCTAGAGGCGGGGAGCTGCCTGCCATCCTTTCTTATTCACACGTACTCATTCTTGGACCACTGACCTCTGACCCTGGCCTCAGTCTCCGCCTGTGTCCCTCAATCAACTGACTACAGGGCGCCCCAACATGCATGACCTGGTCCCCCTCAGCCAGTGTTAGGGCAGGGGGAGGCTTCGGGCCCCGCAGGCGCTAGCACAGCGCTGTGCGCATTAGGGTGCCTGTGTTTGTCGGATGCGTTCCTGAAATCAGACAGGGGGTGCCCTCCTGCGCCACCAGGAGACCAGCGAGAGCCAGCAGCCCAGGCCCCGGAGCAGTGGCTCTGCGGGGCGGCCTCCATCCTGCAGAGGCACCTGTGCGCCCCCTGCACTCGGGCCTAAGAGACTGCACACCTGTGCCGCCG
>NW_005353538.1:4655971-4674551 GCF_000412655.1 Myotis brandtii | reverse complement strand
AGATGCTCCGCAGGACGTGCCGAGTCACTTCCTCTACTGATGCCAGACCCACCGCACACAGGTCGGCTCGTGCACTGGACCGGCAGCTGAAGTAGCCACGGGAACCTGAGGGCAGGACTCACTGCCCCACGGAAACGGGCTTTCAGTTCTCAGATGCCAATCAGAGAAACCTTGCCATTTTCTTTTCCAAGAAACAAAAAATCCTAATTGGCTATGTACTTAAAAAAGGAGAAAACCTCACTTAGAAATGACCTACTTCGTTGCTACGAAGGGAGTGTTCAATGTGCTTCTGAATTTGGCCCCATAGCTACTCATTTCTTATTCTGGGGTGATTCAGTGTTTAATGTGGGGGGTCGCATGCGGCGACCTGCAGGTCGAAGCCCTGACGCGGCCAGTGCAGACAGCGCAGTGCGCACAGGCCTCGGGGCGCACATCCCCCCCCAGCCCCCAGCCTGAGGGAAAGTGTGACCACACTGGCAGGCAAAGCGGTCACCAGCGTAGAGCGGGACTTCTATGTGGGCCTCACACAAAATGTCAACCGCCTTCAAAAAGTTCAAAACGAAACAAAACGCGCCCGACCCCCAGCGAGGCCCCTCGGGCTGGTTTCCGGGAGGGACCTGTGAGGGCTTCCTACCGGCCAGGCCGTGTCTGTGTCCACAGGACTCCGGGACCACGCCAGGCACACAGGTGGCTCCTCCACATGAGAGCACAGACCCACCCGAATGAAACCACAACCTGGGGTGACTTTTCAATATTGCCTGCCAATAGCAATGGTCGGAACAGAGATAGATGTGAGGACATCAACCCCCCACGAAGGACATCAAGACACCAGAGAGCCTCACAGAGGGTGCTCGAGGCTCTGCGCGCCTCCCTCTGGTCTGTGCCTGGGTGTGCGTCTGCTTTTTCATTGGGAAAGAGATTCTTATGCCATTAAGGCCGTATAGGCTTGGGAAGCCAAATACTCCTCAGCTCCAGAGCCTGCACAGATGCCCACGGAGGAGGCTGCCTGCCAGGCAGGAGACCCCCCAGGCCAGGGAGGACAGGGACTCTGCTCCTCCCACCTGCGCGCCTGTGGCTCCCGGGGCCACCTGCAGAGGGCGTTTGCAGCGCTCTCTCAGCATCTCCAGGGGGAAGCTCTGGCTGTTCTGAGGGCGGGGCGACAGGGAACTCCAGGACAGCCTGCCTCCCTAATGGGACAACCTGGGTGTCCTGGTTACAGAGGATGAAAGGCAGCAATGGAATACTTCCTTTCAGAGACACCAGAAATCAACTCTGACCTATGGAGTTTACAAACGTTTTTCTGTCGAATTTGTACGTTTTCTCATAATGAAGCTCTGACCTGGGAGTCGGGTGCAGTTACCGCATTTGACTGGGAGGAAAAACAAAACAGACGGCTGAGGGCTTCTTTACGTTCAGGCTTATGTCACTGTCACTGGATCTAGCTGTTGAGGCTGTTAAGGCTAATGGTGGCTGTAACGTACCAAGCAGTGCAGGAGAGAAGAGTGGACATGAACTTGGCTACCCATTTGGCAAGGCTCAGTTTGGACAATTTGTAGGAACTGACCCAAGTCCGGGGGACAGCCTGGACTTTATTCAATGGGACGCAGAAGCATTCAGCTCATCACCTTTAATCTGTTTGGAGAACGGAGCCAATGTTAAATTCCACGGGTGTACTTTCTGGGCAAGATAAATAGATACAAAGCGGCTTGTTAAGACACAGCAAGCCTGTAAGATCACAGCCGTTAAGGCAGCTGATTCTCCAGTGTTGTTTTAGTGGCAATTTTTGTCGACCTGCTCATGGGAGTGCAGGTGAGGCTCTGGGAATTCATGACCACGAGTGCATTGTGTGTGCAGAGGGGCCAGCAGCTGACACCAGGAGCCACAGTGCGCCCGGGAGATCACCTAGCACAACCTTGAATGAGAGGCCGAGAGCAGAGAGAGCGACGCTGGAACAGGCCCTATCATAGGCACCTTCAATGTGGGCAGAACACAGCACTCTTGTTTTTAAAGTGTCCCTTCAACACGGTCTGCCGCATGAGCGTGAACTGACAGCAGCGGAGTACGAGCAGCGGGGGTGGGAGTGAAGAGTCGGGGCTGGGGACCAAGCGCCTCTCCGGCCACTGAGACTGACTGTGGAGAGGGGTCAGGGAGTGGGAGGACAGGTCTTAACAAAAGAAAAAGCCTAAGCCGAAGACAGGCCAGCTCAAAGGGAGTGTGCCCCGCTGAGAGAATGTAGAGCTGCACGGCGAGGCAGGCTCGGCCACCCTGAAGGGTGCGCCTGCTGGTTCCCCAGCCCCCGCCCCCACCCCAGGGAGCTACTGAGCCGGCTGTGGGCAAGTCTACAGGATGGACGGACCGCTGCAGGGCTCCCTGAACGGGCACGGGCTCCCTGTGCGGGACCTGAGAACCGGCGATGAAACTGACGACACCCACAGGGCAGCTCCCAGGGGCGGTGGAAACCCGGGGACACGAGCGCAGCCTACGAGGGGCACCCTGGACAAGAGGTGAGAGGTCATAAAGGCAGTGGCCTGGTGTGGAGGGTGACGGCTGCTCCGGGAATGGGAGCTGGGGAGGAGCCCCTCACTGCACTCCTCAGGGACCCAGGAGGGGAGGCACCCAGCCACACCGACAAGCCGAGCTCATGAGCTCAGAGGAGCTGGGAAACACGGAACAGAAATCCGCACAGACAGAACTTCAAAGCGGCTCGACAGAACTGAGCTCAGAGCGACACAGCACCAGTGGATGGACTTTCAGAAGGTCCTAAGTGAAGGCACTGCTGCTTTCATCAAGAACACTCAGACATCCTCACTAGCGGCTTAGAGCTCTCTGCGCCACTGAAGGTGGAGGAAACCGTTTCGATGAGCCTCCCTTTCAGGAATACTTTGACTTTTCCATATCCACCTCACGGACTCGGGTGAGAACTGAAGTGTCTGCAGAAAGCCACCGTGCAGGGTGCGCCACAGCTGGGCGGCGAAGAGCATTCGCGGAAGGATGGGGAGGGGAATCCTCCGTGATTTTAGGAAGGTCCAGTGCTACGATTGTTTACGGGGGCACAGGGCCAGAGACCCGCAGTCTCATCAGGCAACAGAATGAAACAGAAAGTCATCTTTCAGAGTTTTTCTCATAGAAAGAATTATGTGTTTCTGTGCAGTGGCAAAGGCCTTACCTAAGGAATCCCGCGTGTCTGGTGGACACGGCACCTAGCCCTTCCTACCCTGGTGGACAGAGGCCTCCAAGGCTCCCAGATGGGCGCCATCGAGCCGTGTGAGAGCTGCTGGGGCCCGAGAAGGGGGTGGACGGCGGGCTCCTGCCTCAGTGACAGTCAGAATGGGAGACTGTGAATCTCACTTAGAACAGGAGCTTCAAAGGGTGCAGAGAAAAAGCCGTCACAGCAGCCACAGCGGCTCCACCCTCCACATTTCTCCGGGGGCAGCCAGGGTGCCCAGCACAGCAAAGGCAGCGACTCCCTCCGATCTCTTGTCACCACCCAGGCGACCCGAACGGGCAGCATGATCAGCAGGCAGTCTCGGGAAGGAAGGATGGCGGCGCGTTGGGAACATGGCCACACGGGCATGTTAAAGGGTGTGCGTTTTCATTCACGTGGATGAAGATGAAGTGGAGACAAGGAGAAGACGCAAGGCCAGACTACTTACCATTCAACAACCGTGGCTGAGCATCAGCCACCAGTATGTCCTCTAAGACCAGGCTGCCATTTCCCTAGCATTTGCTTAAATAGTGATGCTTAAAAAAAGAGTTCTCTTGTGGGTAAGCTGCAAGATAGCCGATCTGCTGTTAAATGCTTGAATGTTAAAGATTGTCTGAGGTCCTTAAGATTCAACCTAAGAACACAGTCTTTGAAGTTCCAAAGTGCAGGACCAATGAAATCCCGATGACTGAAAGGGGACTTGTATGCCTCGTTTTATACATACCAGAAAGACAACACCATGCAGGACATTTCCATGGTAATGACGTACCGTACCTGGGATGATGGTAAGGATGGTGGTGGTGGTGGTGGTGGTGGTGGTGGTTGTTGTGGGAGGAGGGATAGTTGTGGGGGGATCTGGATAAAAAAAAAAAAAGGAAAATCAAACCCACAATGCTGAACACAACAATGACCAGTAATGACAAAACAAAGGCATGAGGACACTGAGATGTTTGTTGGATGACTCCCCTTTAAAACCAAAAGTCTCCTCCAAAGATTTATGTCTTCTAATTATCCCAAAGCCATGGTTGGAAGAGCTAAGAAAAGAAGAGTGTTGTAATAATGACGTCGATGAAGATGAGGAAATGTGAAGTAGAGAAGGGAGGAAAAATAAAAACATAGGACCGCCCCCACCGGATCCAATTTCAAAGGTGAAGTTAAATCAGCTCCGCACTTAAGGGCATGATGGGTGTCGTTCACTTTATAATTCCACAGACGGGCGGGAGCAGGGACCCGGCTGTCTGCAGGCTCCTGCTTCCTTGCTCTTAGGAATGCTAACCCTCTCATTTCCATCCACGCAGCCCAGCAGGAGGCAAGACCGCTTCTGCCTCCGCATACCTCCACACGGAGAAGAGAGAATGCCACCACTAGGTATCAAGTTCCTTGAAAGTCAATAAAAGTTTACAACTTATCGATATTGATAAGTTAGTTGCCTTTGCTCATGTTAAGAGCTTGACCTAAGTGGACGACAAGGATGAAACCGAAGGAGCGTTTTCCACCTCGTGAACAAGAGGACTAGGTGTCAGTGAGGCCTGACCCTCAGAGCCAGGAATCCCAGGGGAAGCCTCTGTCAGACGCTGCGGTTTTGGGGAAAAGGGAAGGGCAAATATGAAAGAGAGAAATTCCAAGCCCAAATGATCAAACCGAATGTGTTAACTGTCAGCAAGACTTTGAACTAAGCCACCATTCCGCTGTAACAGAGCAGAAGATGACTTGAAGGCTTTTGATTTTAAATTTTATCTAAAGCACGTCAATTTTTTTCTCCCTGACACATCTGGTGTCCTTTAATCTCCAAGTGCGCTCTCAGATTGTCTAATTAATACATCAAACTTTAATTATATACTGCACCTTTACTGGGCTTCGCACAACTTCCTGAAAGTTGATGAAAACATGATCTTGGTTCTTGGTTGTAATGCCTGTTTAAAATTATTCCTACTATTGATTAATAATCCGAGGTTTTAACGTCCCTCACGGACTTCTCTCAGACATACACATATGTACTCATTTGACAGTGAAGAATCAACAGCAAGTTGTTCCGTTTTATGGGAGACATTATTTATTTAAGTTGAGGACACAAGCAGTTTAAGCTATTGTTAAAGCAGTCTCACATAAGACTAGAAGGAATCCACTAAAAACAAAAACAAAATCTCATTCTCCTCCAAGTAGAAACCATTAAATTGGTGATTTCAAAACTACTTTTTAAGAAGAACAGGCAGCGTGCTCAGTCTTGCTCCTGAGACACTTTCTCAGGGGCCACAGGTGTGACCTGGCAGCTCACCTGGACGCACTCCCCCCCCCCCCCACACACGTGTAGGTGCAGACAAGGCGCGCTGGCCCTGAGGCAGCACTGAAGACTTCCACTCCCTCCAGTCCCCAACTCCACTGCACCCAGAGAGGCGCCTGCTGCCCAGCAGTGGGCAGCTAATGTGCTGGTTCAATTATAATACTTATCATTGAATGGACACATCTGTACCTGGGGGCTTCCCCTGACACCCTAGACTGCTATTTCTGTACCTGTCTGTAAAAATATTGGCACAAATATGTGATGTCCACCAGTCAATCAAAGAGGACCTGCAGGTGATTTGAAAAAACGGTTATAAACAAGGACTGGGCCATCCTAATGAGGGCAGAGACTCAGGTCAACAGTTCTTTTCATTTTGTGGACAATCACACATCTTCAATTATTTTCCTCACTGCTGGGGAAATGCTGTCCTTCACATCTGGCTCAAGTGACCTAAATGAATTAGATTCTGCTAACAGGTAAAAAACTCAGTGCTCAGATCGTGTCCAGCATCAAGAGCAACATGAGCCACTAGTTAAAAAATGCAGAGTTGGAGCTAATGAGCTGGGTTTGACACACAGAAGCAACAGAACAAAACAAATTGGGGCTCAGGCACGAAGCAGCTAGATTCTCGAGGTACAGAAGTTACTTCCAGAGAATTAAACATTGTAAAGGCATGTTAACTCTTAGCTCATAAAGCACTTTGAAAGTTAATGTAGTAGCACAGTAAATCGGCTTTGAAAAGAAAATCTATTCACCATCTTCTCAAATTGCTAGAATATTTTATCAACAGACTAGCAACATCTCAGGTGAGTATTCTAGCCTGCTTTCCTAGGCCTGCGAGGGGCACAGCGGTAGGTAGGGAGGTGGTACAGTGCAGATCCCACAAGGCCCTCGTCAAGGACCAGCCCTATCCTGGTGGGGACATGTGTGAATGCCATGTGCTAACCTAACATGCAGGTCTCTATGTTTCTTGGCTTTCCCATAATGCACTCTGGCCCAGTGAGTTAATTCCAAAAGAGCAGTCTTATATCGGAGGGAATTTTTCTATTGGCCATCAGTGAGAATAAAAGGAACTGCAAACAAAGATACAAATGTCCCTGTGGACTTGGGAGTCAAAGGACCATGGCTCTGACTTAGTAACCTTGTGAACTTGGACAAGTTATGTGACCTTTCTAAGCCTCATTTTATCTTCTGTAAAATGGGATGAAGATAATGCTTACCTCCTGATGTGATTGTGGAGATCAGAGGTGATTATGCATGTAATACAGCCAGTCATCCTAGAGTGTGGAATAAATACTAGCCATGAGCTAGTACCCAAAATTATCCACATATCGCTGTCCACCAAACCCATAAAGTGTTTCTCATCTTGAGATGCAGGAGCAGCAAGTACAATAAATCAACATTGTTTTTCTAGGTGTTTGAGTCTTCTGAATCAAGGAAGCATATAATAGGCTGGTGGAACTCTGTCACTACTTCTTATAATCTGCACTTCTAAGGAGAGCTGAACCAAAGTCTAAACCTGGGTAACAGCAATGTGGGGACCGACTGAGGTTCACATCCTGACTCAGAGAGCAGAGGGGCGAGTTTGGAAGCAAGAGGGAGGCATGCACCTTCCAGCGCTGCCAGTGGCACATCGTGAATAGTTTGAGGGACGGGGATTGTCACCCAAAAGTAGGGCACCCACCTGGGAAAGTCATTTCCTTCACTCTGACCTCCTTAACTACCGGGGAGAAGGAATGCTATCGTGTGCAGATCACAGACAACAGGGGCAGTGAGCAAACACTGACCTTAGAAGTCTACTAAATAGGGGACGAGGAGTGGTCCTTTAATTTTGCATTATGCTAAGGACAAAAAGCTCAGGTATGGGCTATAGATTTTATTTTAATATCCACGTAGATATGGTGTAAAGCATTCTTCCATCTCATCAAAGAGAATGTGATTTCTATTTTCTTCACAAGGAAAGTGGCCAGGTTCTAAGTCTGCTGTAAATAAATATTTCACATGTCTGTTTGTGTATATGTGTATACTTGTACACTTACAGTGGGGTTATTTACACTGCTAACAAGAAGAAAGACATGCACTCACACCTCAGATATTTAGAAGACGCTGGCATTTTCCTGCCTATGGTTACTCATTCTGTGTCATGTCAGTTCATGGCTCTTTTTCCTGGTTTTAAACTAACCAAGAGACTGCCACGGAGCAGGAGAGACGCGGCTTGTCATCATCAGACTGGAGAGGCGCTGGTCCCTCAGCTAAGGGGGAACAGTCACCACACACAGAGCTGACGGGAAGATGTAAATGGGGAAAAGGTTTAAAATGCCCGGCACACGATGGGATGCTCACTAAAATGTGACTAGAGAACGAAATTCATTGTAACATACTTTAACAATCCTGTAAAAAGATATTAAGAAAGCAAACAAAATTTTTTAAAAATTGTGTCTAAAGCAGTATCTATAGGTGGTTAACGTAGCTACCAAGGACCTTCTGTTTTGTTTTGTTTCCCATTTATTTACTGCCTTGCAACACCTTTTTGTAATGTACCAGATTCATGCTGAAAATAGGGTAGTTTGCTCATCAAAGCAGGAGAAAGGTTAACCCAGGCACCACAGGAAAATACCAATGGGAATAAACTTTCTAAGCTGAAAAGCATGAATTGGTGCGGTTGGAGTTCTCACATCATCTCCATTCCAGGTGCCTGGGGACCCCGCAGCCTGGCACCACCCTCCCAGGGGAGATGCTGGGGTCTGCCCCAGGCCCTGCTTCTTGAAGGAAACAACTGGGTTATGGGTTTTCAACTTGACCAAAGACTTGGGGAGAGAACTACAAGTAGCAGCAACATGTACCGCGGCTAAGGGAGGAGAGCTGCATCTCACGTACCATATACATACAGCGTATAATCCGAGTGAGCTTTCCCCACGACGTTGGAGGCTTCGCAGCGGTACGTCCCGTTATCTGTTTTGTTCAGGTTATTGATGAACAGGTTGGGCCCGGACAGCACGGCGTGCTGGGGCATTTCATCATCCACTCGCACCCAGGTTACCTTGACGGGCCTGCGGAGAAGAGGGGGGGCAGGCGCGTTATCTCCCGCACCAGGTCTGCGCAGACTGCGCGCTCCCACATGGAATCACACGCAGGGCGACACAATTAAAGAGGACTTACCGCAGGTAGTTTAAGTTCACAGGATTACAGCTGTGAAGTCTCCAAAACATTTGTTTGGAATATAATTTTCTTTAAACGTTATCAGGTGTTGAAAAACTTTCAACACACCACGAGTGGGAGTCTCATGATTTCCAATTTATCTTCAACAAATCAGAAAATAACCAGCACACCCTATTAGTCTGCCCTGCTGTCTGGTTTCACACCAATTCAGACAGGACAGAGCTCACGCATTGTTATTCATCTCATTAACGAGGGGAAATTGCATCCCCGGCTAGCGACCCACGCATTAATCTGGGGGCGACTGGCACAAGGAGACACTTGCTTAGAAGACACTTGTGATATTGAAATGGATTTCAAGTTTCACAAAAAGGGATGGGCGTCCACATCTGAGGAGTGCTTGCTTTGTGCTCTGCTCTATCAGGATCACCTTTTCTCATTCTGGAAAGATGCCTTCACTTCCTCTGCCCTCCTCCAACCCAAGCGGCACTGCCTCGCTGCCCTCCGGCCACCTGGTCCTGTGCTCCCTGGTGGTGCCTCCTCTGCAGGCTCCGCTCGCCCTGTGTGCACCCGCAGGCCCACAGCTGGAGGCCTCAGGTCATCCCCACAGGCCTCCTCAGCCCCAGCGGCGAACTCTGCAGGGACCATGGTGCTTTAATGATTTAAGTACCACATTCGCATCCATCACGAAAAGGCCCATTTCACAAGATGCACCAGAGCCAAAATTGCACACACAAATTATCGTTCAAAAGTATCTTCACAACTATCGCTCCTTCAGGCGGCTCCTTCGACCTCTGAGGAAATCGCGGCCAGGATAGGATTGTGCCTCAGTGGGGCTGCAGGGAGAGTGGCGCCGACTCCAGTGCAGGGGAACATCCCTGTCCCAGCGCCACCTCCAGGGGCAGCGATGCCACAAAGGAGCTGCTGGGGGCGGAGACTCGGGCCGCCTGTCCAGCAGCATTCCAACCTCCAAAGGGGACCTGAAGTTACCATTTTCTTTAATGACACCTGCGCCCGCCGCCACAGCCCGTGGGTCATTTAAGAATCAGCACCACATGTGCTCCGTGCAGGCAGCGGCCAGCGGGCCCCCTGCAGTCAGACTGCGGCCCTGCGCCTGACAGCTGAGCCCACCAGTGGGGTGGGTGCTGAGCCCGTGCACAGCTCTAAGGGCAAGTCCAATGACCGCTGTATTGTGTGCGATTTCCAGAGAGAGCAAACAGGCCACGTGCAGGGCGGGTTAGCAGCCGCGATGCCAGCTTGCTCCTACTCGCGCCTGTTCCTGTGCGCGAGGCACAAACACCCTCTCTGGCATCAATGTCCCAAGGGAACCTGTCATTTACCGTCCCCGTGCCACATGCAATCAAATACCGTACCCCCTTCAGCAGAAGAAATAGATAAACAAAATATAGTTTAGCGAGCCATACACTGGAAATGCAGTTAATGTGGCTGAACATAGGTGTCCCAAGTAGCAAGAGGCCCGTGAGGATAATTTTCTCTCCTGGGGATTGTTTGGAGGCAGGTGAGCTGCTCACTAGGGCATAATTCAAGCAGTGTTCACAAGAGACGCTGAGTCTTCCAGTGTTCAGAGGAGAGGCCACTCCGCAGCTGGGCGTGTACACCCGCAACTCTGGACACCAGGAGACGAGCAAGACACTCCTACTTCCTAAGGTCGCCTTGCAATCCCCAGTGGCCAGGACAGGGAGCAGCCAGTCCTTGCCCTGGGAGAGGGACGCGCCCCTGGAGGGGTGGAGGGGAAGAGAGCCTCCTGCGGCCAGGCCCCTGGGCTCCCGACCCGGCCACGGGCCGGTGCTTAGCTGTCGTGGGAAAGCCCTTTCCAAAGCTTCTTGTTCAGAGGCTCTAAGTTCCTTACACGAAAACGGCGATAATGACGCTGGTCAGCAACAGTGAGAGGAAAAAAATCATGCCGGGGGGACAGCAGGGGGAGCTCAACGCCGTGTCTGTCGGGGACACTGGGAGTCTGAGTGCCACTCCCGGCACTGACCCGAGGTGCCCCTTTAGGGTTCTGTGGATTACTTTCCCCAAAGAAGCATTAACACCAATCTCCACTCTGCTGGAGCGTCCCCCCCTCCCCAACTGCACTGAGGACACCTGCAGCGGGTATTGCTGTGTCAGTGACGACACAGTTCCTCTACTTCGCCTTCATTCATCCATCAGGGGCAAGTAACTTCTTCACGCTGCAATGACACTGGAGTGTTTGTTGGTTCTTCTCACATACCTATATAGGGTGTCCCCCCAAAATGTATACACACACTTTGAATAATTATAAAGGCAGTGTTTATTACAATACATTTTGTTTTCAAAATTGAGCTATCAGCTGTTAAGGTGTATATACATTTTGGGGGGACACCCTGAATATATCTTGAGAAAAGTTCCTGAATCATTCCTTACTAACAAGAATATTTCCAGTAGTCACTTGTCTTTGCAGGAAAGAGAAGCAAAATTAAAGGTAGGGCAAATTCATTTGCCTCCAGCTGGCCCTAAACACAGCAGCTTAATTTCTGTCTAACAACTATCTTCCCAGCAGCAAAGACATGAACACAGAGGGAGTAGATGTATCATTAGATTGTGGGCACACTAACAATTTATTGGGATTATTTTTTGTATATGAGAGACAACAGTTCTGACAATCATGTTGCTGATTATAAAATAGAATTAGCTGAGATTTCAATCTTAGCTGGTATTTCATTTTTCTCCCTAAGGTCAACATTAAGAACCACCGATATTTAGTCCACTGAATATTCTTTTATTTCCTGAAGAATATTCCACCTTTCCAGCAGGAGAGAGTGACAGGCCAGTCTCTGTGTGGTGACGTGTCCTGCTGTGACCCCCGCCAACCATGGCCTTGAGAACTTACTGGGGTTTCCCGCTGACTTCACAGGTTAACTCAAGTGCGTCCCCTTCCCGGGTCAGGCCTTGTAGAGGGTAAGTCATCTGAATATGCACCCGAGGCTTATCTGTATGACAACAACACAAAGTACAATGTTTAGCAAATGGTATCGTCAGGCACAATCAGATGCAGCACTTGCTGCCACACGCCCCGGAGTACCAGCCCCCACCGTCCCCACCCTCTGCCTTCCCTAACTCCCTTCTAATTAGTTAGTAATCCTGGCATTTGCTCAAATTAAATTGACTAATAACGCTAAGGAGTGAACTACGAATAGATAAGAGATTCATAAGCCAACTGCGCCACATCAAATATTTCCTGTGAAAGACATTTTGTTACATTGAAGTTTATCTCCAGACTCACTCAAGCTAAAGGAAACTCATTTGCTTTCATGCTGAGGTGAAGCCACAGATATTTGTGGCGCTTGGAATGGATACATTTTATCATATGTCATATGTTACTATGCGACAATAAGCTGTGACACTGCATATTAATCAGTTTGCCTCTTCTATGCACAACTCCCGCGTTCTACTCAAACGGCTTTAAAGACGAGGAGATGGAGGTTCTGGTGGCTCTTACTGAAACTCTGTCTTCTCACATGTGAACATAAACAAGAAGGAAGGGCGCCGACCGTCTCCTGAGAGCCAGCCTGTCCTGGGGACCGAAACTGGTGGAGAAACAGCCCCGGTTTTGGGGATGAGAACACTGGTGCGGAGAACGAAGTAGAAATACACCTGAGAGAGTCCCACAAAATGCGTATTGGGAGAAATTTCTGATTCAAAACCATGTTTTCCAATAACAATCCAAGTGTTCAGGGAAGTACTTAGGTAGGTGATCCAGCTATTCTTATTTCCACTAGCTGCTTAAAAGCTGAGTTTGTGCCCCAGCTGGTTTGGCTCAGTGGATAGAGCATCGGCCTGCGGACTGAGGGTCCCAGGTTTGATTCTGGTCAAGGGCACATGTCTGGGTTTCCTGCTCAATCCCCAGTAGGGGGCGTACAGGAGGCAGCCGATCAATGATTCTCTCTCAGCATTGATGTTTCTCTCTCCCTCTCTGAAATCAATAAAAATATATTTAAAAACAAACAAACAAAAAACAAAAACAAAACTGAGTTTGTAAGCGTGTGAGAGCTGAATGAGGGAGGGGCAGGGACTAACTAGGGAGGGGAGAGAAGAGCTTGGAGTTAAATATCCAAGCAGATACATTTGCAAATAAAATAAAACCTAGATGAAACTGGAGTTTTATTTTTTGTCTATTCTGAACAAGCTATTAATCCCTAAATCAGTTTCTCACTTAATTCTGTGACTCTGTAAATGCATATTTTTGAAAATGTTCCCAAGAGTAATAAATGTGAGAGGGCAAGACATCAGTTGGCTGAAAGGCCAAAATAATTTCCATAACTCACCCTTGTCAGACAATCACAGACCTAAACAACAACCCTTTGGCCTTTACAAGCAGTGGCTGCTCATGAACATTCATCCTATGGAACCAGGAGGACACAGGGACCCGGGGCTCGGCCTGGCTCAGCCGGGACCCTGCTGGCCAGGCTGCACAGGTCTTCTCCAGGGGTGGCTGCTTTCCGGACGCACTGGAGGTCTTGCTTCCTATCAGAGATCTTTCTCTTACGGCTGAAAACCACGAGGCACGCAAGGCCTTTGCGGAGAGCCCCTGCCCCGCCCCCGCGCGCTGACACAGCGAGTGGGAAGAGCTTCCCAAGAAGCTGGGTCTCTGACAGGCTCACCGGCCTGAGGGCCAGCTGAGCTGCAGGTAACAAACGGCTCTATGCTTAGACCTGCTGGCGAAATGGCGAAGGTTTCCCGACGTGATGACTGTAGGAAGGGAATCAGTAAAGAAAGGCCGGGCACAGGACAGCAGGACGACCTTGACCGAGGACTGACTGCTGGTGGGCAAAGAGCTCCTCTGAGAGCTACAGGCTGTCCCGTAAGCTACATACAACCATGCCTGCTGGTTTTGGTGTATGACATACACCCAGAGAGGCTGGCTGGCGAAGGTTATGAAAAACAAACACAACAGCAACAACAATAGCAGAGACCACACGGGACCCGCTGCCTTACTGTTCATTCTGACACAGCATCAGTGACAGAGTCCCTGGTTGGGAGCCTCTGTCATTCTCACCCGTGAACCTTTCTGGGTGAGACTAAATGTAAAGCCCCAAACTCGGGCTGAAATGTAACGTCTGCTTACAGGTTAATCTCTGACTCACGGAAGGGCTACGTTTTCCATGCACTGCTGACTTCAGCCCAGCAATTAAGGGGAAGCAAAGGTTATGTTCAAGGCTTTTTTCCCCATGTGTAATTTACAAGCAATCAGAAAGGATATATTTTTCAGCATAGCCACTGAGGGTTCTACATGCTCAACTTCCATCCTATATAATAAAAGCCTAATATGCAAATTGTTTGACCGGGAGTTCGACCACTGGGAGTTTGACTGCTCACTATGACGTGTGCTGATCACCAGGGGGTGGCAAGGAACATGGTGGGCACTGGCAGCGGGTGACAGTGGAGGTACTGCCGGCCCTGATGAGAGTGGGACCGCAGTGGGATGGTGGAGCAGGTGAGTGGGTGGTGCCAGGCCAAGGCGGGTGCTAGTGGGAGCCTGAAGGTGACTAGCAGCGACGGTGGGGGCGGGGCTGTCGCCCGACTCCCAGGCACTGACGGATCTGGGTGGGGGGCCTGGCCCCCACAGATCGTCCTGCAGACAGGATGGTTGAGCAGGTAAGGGGGCGGCGCCGGGCCATGGCAGGGTGCCAGGCAGGGTTGCGAAGCTGGGGGCACTAGCTGGGGCTACAAGCCTGGGGGCGAGAGCTGGAGCCCGATCCCCGAAGGCCACCCCTAGGGACCCCACCTGTGCACGAATTGGTGCACCAGGCCTCTGGTTAATAATAAAGAGAGTGCTGAACATCTAATCCACTCTGCCTTTTCAGTACAACTGAGTTTGTTTTAGGTAAATGTTTCTTTGTGTTACTAACGGCTGCTTACCAGTTGTCAATTACTCACATAAATTAGGAAGAACAGGCTATAAGTTTGCCATATCTGGAATTTATGTTTAAAAATCATATACTAAGCCATAGGACAGGCACCTTCATTTTTGGTAACTGATTTTCCTAATTTACCCCTTAGGTTTCTGGAGACACACTACCATGTACTTATGGGTACAGCTGCCACAGTTACCTTAATAGCTAAGTGAAAAGGTACACATTAATCTTGCTGGTATCACACAGAAAAAATGTCTTCCTCTGTCACACATTCAGTACTTACAGGCATACGATCCGACCGCAGGCCAGCTGGGCTATCCTCACGCCCAGAAGGGACCAAACAGAGGTCTATGTGCCCAGATCCCTCCCTGAGTGAAGGAAACTCACAGACAAGGCCGGTTCCCTGTCCTTTTCACCGGGAGAGGAACTTCCGTATTCTCCACAGGCGACTGGAAACCCTGGGGTCCCACGGGCACCTCTAGAACTCAGGGAGCTAACAGTTCCCAGCAAGAGCCTGACAGCAGGATGACTGTCAATATCCTGAGCAGTCAGGTGGCTGACTGCATGGCCCAGGCTCATCAGTAATGTTTTAATTACGTTCATAAATCAAATGCTATAACCCACCGAATCTCTTCTGAAACAGAAGCAGACGCCAGGATTTCTTTTTAAGTAATGAGGTAAGGCCCAGTCCATTTTCTGGTGACCATTTTATGTATCGGCTGGTGGTGTCAGGCATAGGCCACAAGCCAGGTGACACCTTCTATCCAAGTGCAGTAACTGCCCAGGAATGTAATGCTCAGAGCGGCTCCATGTCACTGCAGAATGGAGCCGCTACGGAAGTGAGAAAAACAGGCCCACGCACTTTGGAACATCACAATTACAGAGATGGCATCACCAACAGCCAACCGATTGGGTCGAGGAATCTGAGGTTTTCATAATACAGCTGAATTTTTTACCCCGCCCCCCCATAAAAGACACTTAGCAAGACTGCCATAGCATCAACATCCCTTCATCAGTCAGCGGTGCATGGAGGGCTAAATACCGAGGCTTTAGGTCACACTACAGTAGCAGCCAATTAAAAAATAACGTTAGAAAGAGGCTCTGATTTGCTGAGGCTTCCTTTAAATGCACTCTGCTCTCCCTATGAAGGGAACGTGTGCATATATAAAAGGAAACTCTGAAAGAGGCGAGGATGGCTGCTGGCAGGTTACAGCTGATGTCACGCCAGCCTGGCCTTGCCGCACATCCTATGATCTTCTCAGAAGATGAACCTCAAAGCCCCAACCTGTATGTCACTCTCCTATGCAAATGACCAGTCTCCTCTCCAGACCAACACCAACGCATCCGGTCTTTATTTAAAAGGGTGCGATGCCACCATCCCACATCCTACCAGCAAGAAGAGCTGCGGCCAGGGGGAGGCCTCCCTCAGCCCAGCAGACCTATCACCCCCGGAACTACAGGCACCCCCTTCTCTCCCTGAGATTCTAAGTCAGGAATGTGGGCGTCAAACGTTCCCTGACGTGCTCACTGAGCCGGGCTCAAGGGCTTGTGTGCAAATCTGCTTCGGGCGGCACTGCGTTGGGGACTTGGGCTCTTCCTTAGCTTCCACCCAATATGCAGGGACACCAGTGAAGGTGGGGCTGGACGGCCGCGAAGCAAGTGCTCATTGCTTCTGGGCCCAGCAGGGAGAAGGAGCCCAGTGTGTCAAGAACCCAAGGGTCCCCCTGTCCCACAGCCTGGCTGGGGGAGGGTCCCCCTGCGGTACAGCCTGGCCAGATGCCACCATCCCACATCCTACCAGCAAGAAGAGCTGCGGCCAGGGGGAGGCCTCCCTCAGCCCAGCAGACCTATCACCCCCGGAACTACAGGCACCCCCTTCTCTCCCTGAGATTCTAAGTCAGGAACGTGGGCGTCACACGTTCCCTGACGTGCTCACTGAGCCGGGCTCAAGGGCTTGTGTGCAAATCTGCTTCGGGCGGCACTGCGTTGGGGACTCGGGCTCTTCCTTAGTTTCCACCCAATATGCAGGGACACCAGTGAAGGTGGGGCTCCACAGCCTGGCTGGGGGAGGGTCCCCCTGTGGTACAGCTTGGCTGGAGGAGGGTCCCACTGTCATACAGCCTGGCTGGGGGAGGGTCCCACTGTCGTACAGCCTGGCTTGTGCATTCAGGTGGGGATGCACGGACTGAAGAGTCTCTGTCAATCATGGAGGATTACTACAACTTGGAGTAGGTGACAATGCAAATATTAACCTGATATTTGGTGAGTTTTATGGGCTACTGGTGCTCAAAACAAGAATCAGCCCCTAAGATGGTGCCCAGACTGTTGGGAGAGGAGTCTGTCCTGAAGGAGGGCATCTCTAACAGAGGTGTGGGCAGTTAGAGAGCAGGTGTGGGTGGTTAGAGAGCAGCTGTGCGACTGGTTAGAGAGCAGCTGTGCGACTGGTTAGAGAGCAGCTGTGCGACTGGTTAGAGAGCAGCTGTGCGACTGGTTAGAGAGCAGCTGTGCGACTGGTTAGAGAGCAGCTGTGCGACTGGTTAGAGAGCAGCTGTGCGACTGGTTAGAGAGCAGCTGTGCGACTGGTTAGAGAGCAGCTGTGCGACTGGTTAGAGAGCAGCTGTGCGACTGGTTAGAGAGCAGCTGTGCGACTGGTTAGAGAGCAGCTGTGCGACTGGTTAGAGAGCAGCTGTGGGACTGGTTAGAGAACAGCTGTGGGACTGGTTAGAGAGCAGTGTGGGACTGGTTAGAGAGCAGGTATGGGTGGTTAGAGAGCAGTGTGGGACTGGTTAGTAGAACACCCTGCCAAAGGCTTGCATTCTCCTGTCAGACCTTCCTGAGTGGTTTTCACCGCCTTAACTTGTTTGCAAGGTGAGGGCCCTGCTGCCGCCTCTGCTCTGCTTGAGGAGGAGGGCTCCTGGGAGTGGCGGAGTCCCACCTGGTGACGGACAGGGAGTCCTCCATCTCAAGCAGCCGCATCACCACAGCAGAACGCAACTTCCTCTTGTTGCAACTTGCAAGTCGTTTAGTAGGTTCTGCAATTACTATTTATCCAACAGAATCAACCTGTATTCTGGGCTTTTGTGGTAGAAAGTTATGTTTCTGGTGCTTTTTAAATGGGGTGCACATTCACTCCCTTCAAGATTTGAGGTGAACACTGGGCAAGATGTTCTGCACAAGACCCTTAGCTCTATAGAAAGAAAAGTTTTCAGGTTTTTGTATCCATGGTGGCACACAGTAGGCATTCAATACATATTTGCCAAATGAATGAATGAATGAGAAAGTGGAGAAATGTTAGGATATGTGTTTCTATTCCTAGCTCTAATTAAAACAAACAAACCAAGCAACCAAACACACCACGAATCCTCTTAGTCCTGTTATCGGGTCAAATAGGCAACTGCAATTTCCGAGCTGATTTACGCTCAAGTCAGTCTGAATGGCCGCACAGAACTCAGCACTGTCCCACCCAGTTGGGAAAGGCTGTGAAAGAGAAGGTGCTATGATTTGATTGGCTGGAGCTGAAGCGGTGCCTGGTCTGGACCGCCCAGCTGGCCGTCTGCGATTGGCTGTGCTGAAGCTTCCTGTTGGTGGGGGTGCACCGCTTCAGCTGTGGGTTGGTAGGTGGCCACGGCACTGGCATAAAAGGCCCCTGCATTTAATTGCTTGACCAGCCCGTATCACAACATATACTGCATTTCTCTTTTGGAAGGTCAATCCAGCTCCCAAAATGTAAGGGCAGCTCAGGTTGATTTCTATTCTTCCACTTCGATGCTCATTAATTAGCGTTTCTGGTGCATCTTACGTTGGCATCTTCAGGGAAATCACAAAGGAGGCCATTTCACCGTTCTCTTCAGACTTTATGCCAGTTCACAATCATGTAACCTTTCACAGGATTAAAAACCTGACCTTGAGTTAAAAACCAGTAAGTGAAGAATACAAATTAACACTAACTTCCCTAGGTCCACTGTCCACAGGCACAGGGACGCCTCTCACAGACACACTGGGTGATGGGATGCCCACTGTCCACAGGCGCAGGGACGC
>NW_005353538.1:4542935-4654632 GCF_000412655.1 Myotis brandtii | reverse complement strand
CCACTGTCCACAGGCGCAGGGACGCCTCTCACAGACACACTGGGTGATGCCCACTGTCCACAGGCGCAGGGACGCCTCTCACAGACACACTGGGTGATGCCCACTGTCCACAGGCGCAGGGACGCCTCTCACAGACACACTGGGTGATGCCCACTGTCCACAGGCGCAGGGACGCCTCTCACAGACACACTGGGTGATGCCCACTGTCCACAGGCGCAGGGACGCCTATCACAGACACACTGGGTGATGTCCACTGTCCACAGGCACAGGGACGCCTCTCACAGACACACTGGGTGATGTCCACTGTCCACAGGCGCAGGGACGCCTATCACAGACACACTAGGCCAGACCAGGCGGCACAGGAAGCCCGTGGTGGGAAGAGGAGCTTTCTCTGGCGTCTTCCGAAGGCCGGCGGAGGCACAGGCGCTCTCTCTTCCTTCAGGCCGTTCACGTCTGGCTCACACTGTGTTTGGCCAAACATCTGCTCTTCGTGTTTGTGTGTTGGTTCCTCAGCCGCCCGCCTGCTCTGGCAGATGCATCACTGACCATCTAGGGTCAGGACCTTGTGTTAATACAAAAACCAGAGGTCAAAACAACAGTGTGCACCACGGGGTCTCCAAGACTTATTGCTCATGAGGAATAATAAATACTGAAATAACTTCCCTGAAACTCAATGCATTGCTTTACACCAAACGGAAGAAAGGAAGAGTGGGAGGGAGAGTGTATTCCGTGTAGGAAAGAGACGAGACTGGGGATTGGAGAGGAACAGGCCCGCCGGCCCCAGCCGTCTGCTGTGAAGAGTGCACCTGAGAGCAGATTTGGGGGCAAGAAGGCGGGACAGGAGCTGCTCCCGAAACCCACCTGCCAATCCCAACAGGGTGGCTTCCGATTTCCAGGTTTTCCTCCCTCCTTCCCTGCAGGGCCCCATGGACAGGGGAAATGTTTATTCTGATGCAGATAAAGAGCAGGGCTGGCTGTCCCCTCAACGCCCAATTTCCCCCCAGTTGAGGGAATGAAAGCAAACCTCTCGCCTTCTCTGGACCTCGGATGAAGGGGAACATGGGTTTACAAAACCCCTGCCTGCCTGAGTCAGTAACACGCACTTTGAAACATATCCACGTCCATGATTGACTGTCAGATGGTAATCAGAGCAGGAAAGGCACCCAAACACCCACTTCTGGGGTCTGTTCATGCTCCCTTTCAAGACTCATCTCTTAATTTTTATTTTATTTTTTACAAATAATCACACACACAGAACCCTCGCAAAATGAGGAGTTCGGGCAAGAACATCTTAGAGAGCAAGGCTATGATGGGAGAAAGCAGTAGACACAGCAGTAATTCAAGAGCTCAGGGTCACCTCAGTCCACAGCGAGGCTTCCCCGTCTGCGGGGATCTGGCTCCGCACTGAGGGTCACAGCTTTCCTCTCAGCTCCCAGCTCATTCGCTCTGTGTGGCCACCTTGATGCTATTGAGACAGTTTTCTTTTAAGGCACAGACAGTGAGCTGTTCTCGTTTACACAGCCTCTTATTTGACAAGCCTGCGCCCCCCCCCCCCCGCGATCTGAGGCTGCGCTAACCGGTTACAATTGTACCAGGTTCCGCTCTGCTGTATCAACTGTGATGTAAACGCCAGCAACCCCACGCACCTCGCAAGAAAAAAACGCATAGGAAGAACTGAGGGTCATACAGCTCAGAACATTCAAAAGCAAAACCGTTTCTGCCCAACAGCTAAGGAAAGAGAGCTTTGAGTTTCAGCTGGCAAGTACAATTATTTTCCATTTTACACATTTAGCTGCACGCTGCTGTGTCCTTGCCGGTCTCAGGACGAAAGCTGGAAAGCTGAGAGCCCTACTGTACGCTCTTCGTTCCCAGCAACGTTACTGTGAGAAAACCTTCCTAATGAGCTTGCAAACGAGCACCCAACAGGGAAATGTCACAAACAAGAGCAGCTAATGCCCCAGAAAATCAAATAACTGAACACTTGGCTGATTGTGGTGCTTTCATATTTATAATAAAAGGGGGAGGGGCAGCTCTCTAATTCTCTACTTCTGACGGGGTCAACACCTTGTGAACAAAACAACTCATTTATTTATGTTCAGAAATCTCCAGATGATAAATTACTCTGATGTTAATCACTTCAATGCATACTGCACAATTAATATCTACACTCACCAAAAATCTAAGGATTATTAAAAGTGTGACAGCATCCACTTCTGGCTGATTTTTCACATAATTGGGCAAAACAATTTCTCCTGATACCTCCAATACAGGGTCCTAACGAAAAAATGCTGCAAAATTCTGTGTTCAGTTAATTAGGACTTAAATCCACAAGACAAAAGCAATTCCAAGTTGTAGCTCAAGCCTTGTCTTCTACGCAGTATGGTAGCAGTGTGCTCATTTTATCTCGCTCCTCCTTTTCCTGGTGCATTTAGAATAAGATATTTAATGGCATACCATGTAGACTCTCATTATTTCACTTCCTTTTTAAAAATAGTATTCTTAAGAGGACATAATTTATATAGAATTTAATCCCTTATGTGTCATTTAACCCTGTTCATATCCTCTTAGCTGAGAGAGAGGTTTCCATAAGCCTTCATGTGACAAAATGGCCGGCTGGGCCAAGTGAGTGTACTTAATGCTAATCCTATCAGGTTAGCTTTGCCCCCAACGCAGCCGTATTCACCCGGAGTAGAGCAATTCTTCCTCTGATGTTTGCGGATGAACTCAGTATTTCTGGTGATAAGTTACTATTTATCACGAATAATATAAGAAATCTTTTTAGGTGGCAAAGGAAAAAAACACTAAAACATAATAGTTGTATGTCTTTTTAAGTTGTATATTTACTTAACTAATATTTATTAGATTTAGATATATATATGGCAAATAAAACTCATAATTTTATAGATCTTTTTATATGGGTCTTGAGTAGGCTAAAGTAATAAAGTGACTTAAAGATAAATTCTAAACAGGACAGGAACACAGATAACCTGTTGATATGGTAAAACTTATGAAAGTAGCCCTCAAATAACTGAAGTTGGGAAAACTGTAGGGTCAACAGACTTCTTAAATTGTGAGCAAAATGTAGGGAATATGTAATTTTGTTCATCTTTTCCGGGTCTGTAGCTATCAAAGGGTTTTTAAAGAGGTCAGTGATCCCAAAAAAGGTTAAAAACTGCTGACTCTAAGGGTTTGGAGCCAATAAATAAAGTTACTTCTCACAGGGTATCCAAAATGATTCACCATCCATGCAGACTGGCTACTGAACCTCAGGCATTAAAGTGCCTCCTTCCCTCCTGAACATCCAGATGGCATGGCTTGTCTGCAGAGAGAGGACTCCTCTGGGAGAATGGAGCTGAGTCACCAACACCACGGCCAATGACCGAGAACTTGGTGCCGTGACCCAGAGCCTTGGGCGCCTGAGGCCTGAGGCTTTTTGTTGTGCACAGCTGCTGGGTTCCAGAGAGCGCAGCCGTAGGAGTGATGTAGAGAATCCCCTTGTGCCTGAAGGAGCTACTGGGGCATTCCTGGCTGACTCCGCAAAGTCCTCAGTCGTGCTCTGGGGATGGAGGGGAGTGGCCTGCAGGTGACTTTCCTGAGCAGAGTCGCATTTAGGGTGCCACACCAGACTCTCCATTCCACGCAGATTAAGGTAATGCTTTGCGATTCTTAACCTTCTTTTATGCAGGACGACTTTTTTCTTTACATACATTCCAAAATATGGAGTATCCGGGATACAATGTTTGTGTGGCTGACGGGGGAGAAGGGAGCAGGGCCTCCCATGAGGAGATGCGCCATAGAGTGACATGACCAGCAGCTGCGTCTCCATTTTTGGAGGCACTGCGGTCCTGGCCTGCAGCTAGGGGCTGGCAGCACTTTGTAGCCTGAAGTAAAATGCATTCAGAGGTGGTGCTTTACTTCTTTTCTTAAGGAACAAAGGCCACTTGAATCTACACAGTATGGAAGACACGGCTTATAAATATCATTAGCACGTCTCCCGGGTCGGAGTGCAGTGCTCGGAATCCTGTGCACTGGGTGTGAGTGTCATGTTGTAGGTGGTGGGTCATGTGCTGTTTAGAAGATATTCTGGGGAAGCTACTGAAAGAGTTTGGGGTGGGAACTGGGTGAGTACCACTCAGGTCTCACAAAGGAGCTAATGTATTATTGAAGCTAATGGGCCCCTACAAGGGAAGTTAATGGATATTAAGTTTGCTTAAGTGAATTACATATTAACAAAGTCAAAAGAAATCTACTAACTGCCAATTTAGATAACATCTGATCATTTATGTTTTCCCATTATAGGGACATCACACCACAATAGTTTTAGTGATATGAAAATTATAAGCAGCTGCCATAATGAAGCTACATAATGAAGTAGAGGAAATGAATTGACAAGGAAAATCTGCATTATGTAATGTTAAACTGAGCCAAGCGCACAGAGTCAGTAAGCAAAGCTTGGGATGGGACGGTGGTCTTCCAGAGGAAACGCTTTGTACCCTGCCTAACCCCTTGTTTTGCTCCATTTAAACACATGATGAAAACTGCAGGAGGCTGAACGGTGGTCCCCAAACTTCCCAACCCCTGGGACCTGGGACTGGCCTCATTTGGAAAAGGAGTCTTTACAGATGTAACTACATTAAAAGGATCTAGAAATAAGAACATTCTGGATTTATCTGGGTGGGCCCTAAGTCCAATGACTAGTGCCTTTCTAAGAGACAAACAGGAAAGGAGAAGGCCGCGTCCAGATGGAGACAGAGAAGGGAGTGATGTGACCACCACCCAAGGAAGCCTGGAGCCATGAGCAGCCCAAACAGGCAGGAAGCTCCTCCCGGAGCTTTTAGAGGGCGTCCGGCCCTGCCGACACCCAGCTTTCAGACTGCTGTCTCCCAGGACCGTGAGACAATGCATTTCTGCTATTTCAAGTCACAGGTTTGTGGACACGTTACAGCAGCCCGGGGAAGTAACATAAGAATTCACGGAGGGCAGTGCGTTTCCTTATCGGACCCCAGGCACTGCCACCCCACCAAACGCTTGCAGCCTTTTCACTCTGCACACTCAAGGCTCCCAGAACCACCAGAAGCCAAGTTCCAGGAGCCTTTTGATGGAAAATGAGAGGTGGTTACTCAGATGCAACCTCGGTGCGAGGATGGTTTTGTGCAGAAGACATATTTTTTTCACAAGTAGGAGAGCCCCTAAGAGAAGATGAAGAGAACACCTTTTGTCCACAGGGCACAGTGAGGCGACAACCTCACTCCCCACAATATGGCTTTTATTGGTGAAGCCAGCAGGACTGAGCACTGAGCCCAAAGGGTTCCACTTTTAAACTCACTGGTATCACGTAAGCTAAAAATGGAAGAGAACGTGCAATTTTAAGCAAACTGCTGAATGCAAATAAAATCTCTTCTATAAAAACTTTAGTACTTATGATGGGGTTAAAAAAGGGGGAGAGGAGATTGCCCTAGATTTTGAAGTTGACATAGAAATGATTATAGTCAATATTCAAAAAAATGTAATGAACTCATATGCTAGAGCAGATTGGAATCATTTTAAAGTTTCATATTTAGGTTAAATCTAGTATTTTTGAAATCCTTATTGGCACTCAGTAATATGGCGGTGTTTCAGTAAAATAATCCTTTGCTTATTTTTCTACCAAGACAACTAGATAAAAATTCTATCTATACTACTAGAACATATGCATTCAATAAATGGCTTCTGACATGTTTTAAGCAATTGCTGCTCTGGGCCCTCAAAACAGAACACATGGGCACTGCTACAGCTTGAATGTTTGTGTGCCCTCAAATCCATATGCTGAAGACCCAGTGTCCTACGGAACAGGGCCAGGAGGTGGAGCCTCTGGGAGGTGCGTAGGTCATGAAGGCAGAGCCACATTAGTGGGATTAAAAGAGCTTCCATAGAGCTCTTCAGCCCCTTCTCCGGGTGAGGTCGCAGTGGGAAGGTGCCTGCGTGCACCGGGAAGCGGCTCTCACCAGAACATGACCGAGCCGGAGCCTTGATCTCGGGCCTCCCAGCCTCCAGAACCGTGAGAGAGACAGTGCTGCTGTTTCTAATCTACCAGCTGCTCTGTCTGTGGTGACTGTGACAGCAGCCAGCACGGCCGCGACAGGTACTCACACTGTACTTCTAGGTACCGCTGGGTCTGCAGGTTCCCGGTGACGGCAGGGTGCTCCACCTGGCAGATCACTGGGACCCCGTCGTCCTCCCTGCGCACCTTCAGCATCAGCTGACTAGTCACGGTGTACATGTCCGACCACTCTTCCACCTCCGATTTGCCTGGGGAGAAACCACACCAGGAAGCCAGAAGCTGAGAGCATGTCTATCGCTGTGTTCAGATCCTCAGCTCCCCGGCCCCAGCCCAGTGTTATTTTACCAAAGAGGATGGAAGTCACTTGGGATAAGGACCATCTGTGGGTAGATGGCTGAGAAAATGGGAATTTCCTACATTTCAACCTGGCAGGGTGGTCTTTCAGATATTTTCAACTAGACGTAACATATACCATTTTCATTTAAATACATTACACATGTTTCTTCTGCCCTAAAACTTCCCCCAAAGGCAGCTGAAGGTTGAACCTTTTTGACATCTGACTGCTCAAGGCATTCAGGAGAGGAGAAGAGAAGAGCGTGCCACCCTACCACCATCTGAACTTGACCCGTCCGCTAGGCTGTCATTTGGTTTAGAAATTCCAGGGTGTCACCCAGAGCCCCCCAGTAACTTAATCAGGAGAAGGATAAACACCCCTACCCCACCCCCACCAGCATCGATCAAGGCGGAAAGGAACAAAAAGGATTTGCGTAATTGAAATTGTAACTGGAATGTTTAAGCTCTGAGACCTTTGAAAGGCCACAGTGCATGCAGGGGTGTGGGAGAGAAAGCAGGCTGCGGGCGCCAGGCCAGACGGGAGCTGTGCGGAGGGGGAGGCTTCCGGAGGGGATGAATAGGCCTAGGCCGCCCATTCCTAAACCCCGCCCTCCGGGGACAAGACGCACCATTAACTTTCTTTTAATGTTTTGTCCATATCGGTACACATTTCATGGCTCAGTTCACTCAGACAGAAACGCAGAGGGGAAATGGGAAACTCCTTCCTTTCAAAACCACACCCAGGAAGGGAGTGAAGCAGAGCGAGCTATTTGAAACGGGGGCTGTTACACAGACTGATCTGGTTCCAGGCAGAGGTTTTTCTGTCCCCTTTCTAAGGAGGGTTCCTTTCTTCCTGGGGCCCTTCGTCTACTTAACAAGCACACAGACACTAGCTACATGCCCTGCGAATATTCACTCGTGTCATCTTCATCAGAATCCCATGCTGTATGTAACGTCAACATCCCCACCAGAGCGAAGGGAGGCACGCAGCAGCACTTCTGTCACATGACCGGGAGTTCGGTCGAGACCTTGGTGCCGGCTGCTGGAGAAGCGGATGCTAACACGTCTGAGGGCTTAGGACAACTGACAGAGGGGCAGACAGGGGCCAGGCTGCACCTCCAGCCAAGGCAGCGGGTAAGGTAGCAGCTATCTGAGATCTAGGAAGGAAGCCCGGGATGGCCGAGCCTGGGGAGACAGTGGGAACAGGGAGCAGGGCCGCCTGCTTGCCATCACACCAGACGCTGTGCAGAAGAACAGCCGGGAAACGGGCGACTGAACTGCAGGTTTCACACGCAAGGGGGTGTCTGCAAGTTCACAAGGAAGATGACCTTCTCCGCCCGCCACGGCCACGGCTCAGGAGAGCACGCTGAGCACAGCTGACGGGGCGGCCGGTGGTAGGATGACTCGCAGCGCACACGGTGAAGGCTGTGATACATTTTTAAATGGATAACATGAGGGCTTGGAGTTCTGACCACCCTGGGTCATCAGGTAAAAGCAAGGAGAACGGATCGAACAGCATGGACAGCCTGAGCCCTGGGGCAGCTCTGACAGCGGTTCCAGTTCACAGCGACACCCACCACTATCAACCCCCACACCACAGAACGAGGACAGGAATGAGGACACGAGCACGCGGTTATGCTTTGCCCCACGCCTTTAGTCCGCGATGATCAACCACCTCTAGACGAATGCCTTTGTTCTGAGGCATGGGTTGCATTTCCCTCTCATTTCCCCAAAGGGAACCCGCCCCTGGGACCTGGTGGCACCTCACCTTTGAGCTCCGTGTTGCCTTTGAACCACCGGATAGTCGTGGCTGGCTTGCTGGCCATGGCCGTGCAGTTGACTTCGATCTCCTCGCCCTCCACGGCCGTGTCTTTCTGGATGTCGATGACCAGGTTACGTGGTGGGACTGCAAAGCAAACGTGTGTGCGTTTACACACAGAATCTACTCCTGCACGCATCCTTCCATTCATTAGAAACTAGCACCATTGCTCTCAAATCAGAGACAAGTAATGGACATTCCTGACGGGAATTTAAAACAAACTGCCACTGGAAGGGAAACATACAAAGTCACCATCAAATAAAGGGAATTATGCACAATCGCTCAATTCAGAATTTCTGCCCTAAAGTATCTTACAAAACGACTGGTCTCCCACTCCTCAGTTATCAGTGACCAAGTTATAACAATATAGATACTAGTTACAAGTCAGTCATTTAAAAATTAACCAGAAGTAGAGATAAAAGCAAGAGGAGTACACACAATTCAAGTTATCATTCTTACCTGGAAGTCTCTGAAAGAAAGCTTTCTCCTTAAACTCAACCTTTTGATTTCAATCGTCATATGAAAGAATCTACAGTCAACCAGCAAAGATCAGAAACTTGCAGTCCCTTAAAAGAATCCCTCACCATGAACATCCTTAGAAAAGTGCACCTTGAACCAGTTCATTCAATCAAAACCACTCACAGAGACCCAGAATGTAATCACCGCCTCCGATGGGCGGCACATAATAAAACCCTGCTATGAAGATGCAGTAACACAGGAAATGCCGTTCATTCGCAGTAACTTTCCAGATTCTAAATGCCCCAGATTTTGGAAATCAAAGGTAGAAAAGACCACTAAGTAGTTGTAAGTAGTTTTATTAATCAGAATTAAAACCACCCTTCTCTAAGTATATTAAACCTACATGCAATAAAATAAAAAAAGTATTTTGTGGCTAAAATGCTGAATATCATATCAAGAGTACGTAGGATGATGACGATGATGAAGAAGAAATCGTGTTATTTTTTATGACACTGAGCAACAGTGAAACTGCATATGAGGTGCCAGCTTCTTGAAACAGAAGTCAGTTAGAATGCTGAATTCCGTGCGTGAATCTAAGAGTGTGCCCTGACCACCACGAAGAAGCAGACAGTTCTGAGACATGATTAATAAGTCCCTCAACTCAGAAGAGAAACAAGAAATTAAATATGTATACACATGCCATCCCATGATCAAGTTGAATAACAAATCTGATACTGCTTCAAAAAACGATGGGATTAAAGCACGTATTTGGGATTTCCACCTGCTCTGGTCCAATGTGGAAAAAGGAAGACTTTTATGCTGAGTTAAAGCAGGTGAAAATGCCTGTAGAGAATGATGGTAAAGGAAATGATTTGCTGCATATGTTTCTCAGCAAGACAGTGTGATGGTGATGGGTAACTACCAGATCAAAAGCAGGCCTCCTCTCTTCCCCGTGAAAGAGAAAAATAGCACATTTGCTCAATTGGATGTGTTGCTAAAGTGATATGGCCCCAATGAGTAGTTAAACATGAGAAAGAACTACCCTAGCTTACACTTCAGGGGGAAAAAGCAGAGAGAGAGAGTCTACTATCCAATTTGGAGTTGCACATCTGTTAGCATTTTAGAGACACAGAAAGGCAGTTACACACGTCAACGGGGCAGCTTCGGCTCGCCATTTCCTAAACGTAGCTTATCTTTGCTGGATGACAACCAGGTAGCTTATTGGTTCTCATCACATGTACCGAGAGAGCTGGTAGGCAGCAGAGAGAATAGATGTCTAGCGCCAACAGAGACTACTGAATTCTGAGTGCAGTACAATAGGGATCTTGAAGAAAATGCTGTTTAAGCAAATGTGAGATTGTCCAAGCCTAAAGATAGTAAGATCTTGGCGAACTCTAAGGAACAGAATAAGAAATGATAAAAGGCAAACAACCAAGGAGTAAAAAAACTAGGAATGTCCTCCCCACAAATGTAGAAATGAGTCAATCACTGTGACTGATGGGACCCACTCAGTGTGAGGAAACTCAGGTCCAGTGCGGGGTAGGCACGGAAGGTGGGCCCCTGAGGACACGACGGGCAAGCGGCTAAGGCTGGTGCCATGCACGAAGCTCGCGCTCCTGGAAAGAGTAAGCCCGGAGCGGGTCAGAGCCTGGTGCCATGCAGCTCCGGGAACATGCCGGAAGGGGGCTCTTGATGATGGGACAGATCCAGTTTATCACTGTCAGTCTCAACGGCGTTTAGTGTCAACACCTTCTCTGTCACATCTCTTTTTCTGTGATGCTGGGTATTCTTCCTTCCTTCTCTCCTTTTCTCATGCTGAGCCTTCAGATACTTCTGCTTTCCTCACCACCTGCACCAGCTGTTCATCTCCACTGGTATTTCTTATGCTCTCCCTAAGACTGAGATGGTCGGGATTCGGATGGCTTGCTTTTCTCGCATTATTATATTGTCTGCTGGCTCCGAGCAGGGATGAGGAAGGGGTGGATACAAACGAGGCCAGAGGAGAACTACCAATGTCTCAGAGACCTTGCTTGGGGCCCACAGAGTGACTGGCAGCAAACAGGTCCCTATCTGGATCACTTACTGTTAGTATTTTCCTGTTAACGCTTCCTTTTTTTTGCAACAGGTATACAGTTGATCCTTGAATATCACAAGTTTGAACTGTGTGGGTCCACTTATCACAGATTTTTCAATAAATACTGTAAATATATTTTATCTTCCTTATGCTTTTCTTAATATTTTCTTTTCTTTAGCTTACCACATTTTAAGAATACAGTATATAATACATATAACATACAAAATATGTGTTAATGGACTGGTTGTGTTATCAGTCAACAGTAGGCGACTAGCAGTTAAGTTTTGACTGAAAGTTCTTTGTGGATTTTCACTGTGCCGGGGGGTGGGGCGAGTTGGTGGTGGAGGGGGTCGTGACCCCAGAGGGTCAACTGTGCTCTAAAGTTCCCTAACCTTTCAGGAAGATTCCCATAACGATGCTAATCCCAGGAATACCTTCCTGAAGAGCTGAAGTCATCTTTAAATTGATGGCTGAGGTAAACTTGTGGAAAACTTCCAAAGTGTTGGAAACTGTGACCAATGTAGAAAAATAAAGGACTTGTTCCTTGTGGACAAGAGCAGCCTGAGACGCAGTTAAGTGATTATTTCCAAGTCCACAGTTTTCCCAAGACCGTGGCCAGTGTCTCTGATCTTTACTAAGATTAGAAGAAACAGTCAAGTGTAGGAGTTGTCTGGTTTACAAACATAAAGTGAAATTTAATCATGGGAGTCCCAATGGCTTATATTGATGTCAGTGATAAACGTGACTTCTCTCAGATTTTTTTAATCCTCACTCGAGGATATGCTTATTGATTCTAGAGAGATAGGAAGGGAGAGGGAGAGGGAGAAAGAAAGGGAGAGCGATATATATATATATACACACACACATATATATATATATACACATTAGAGAGAGAGAGAGAGAGAGAGAGAGCGCCTTATGTACCTGTCCTGACTTGGAATCGAACCCCTAACCTTTCAATGTATAAGATGACACTCCAATCAAGCCACTCTGGCCAGGGCTGTTTTATTTTATTTTTTTAAGAGCGAGAAAGCTTTGGGAAATAGAAATGAAGTGATTTAGGTATATCTTTCCAATAAAGGGGGTTGAACAAGAAAATCTTAAAGTTTATTTTGGTCTATTAAGTCTACCCTATTTTCCCTTTGACTTCATAATGCCTACTCTAATACAAAATAGGTTAGCAAAGTATAAATATCCATTTATAAAAAAATGAATGAAAACTACTACTAACCAGCGAGTACACTTACACATGGTCCCACTAAACAGTCGCATTTAGTAAAAACTGCCTGCGGCCATTAATGAAAATAACCAAAACTATATCTGAGGATGTGCGTGTGGATGAAAACCTGAATGAAAGTCACATAGAAGGAAATACTAGGAAATAGCAAAGAAATGGTACAGTTTTTCTTAGCCAACCTCAAATCTATCCGAGCGCCAATTATAAATCTTTCAGGGAGGTATAAAACCTTTACACCTAAAGCATTAAAAAAAATCAGCAATTTCAGGATGCCACCTTAATTACACAAGAGGAGTCTTAAAACTGATCAGCACGTCAAATCTCACTCTAAGACCCTTTAAAATAATGAGTTCCTCCTGTTCCTGGAATCTTAAGAGTGAACACTAATCTTGGAAGGACAGGGGTATAATAATACTGGCTACTATTATCAGTAACTGTATTCATCGTAAAGCCGTGTATTTTCTCTCTTGTTCATCTCCTCCAATGAACAGCAGTACATAGAAGAGTCCTACACTGTGAATTGGAGAAATGCATGCAAAATGTGATAGGAGTTTCCATTTTTACCTGGGTAAGAGCATAAACATGATAGTAACTAACAAATACCCATCTCTGTGTCTTCTAATGATGCTGCATTCTTTGCTGATGCTTCAAACGACTAACAGATGCACTAAAATGAACACCTTCAACCCATGGAGGCAGGGCATCTGTGTTCGTCCCCATAGGCCTCTCCAGGGGACTGTGGACGGAAATGAAGATGCTAACGTGTCCTTCTTCTGTCACTATGTATCTACAAATTCCACACCGTAGAAGAAAGGTTTGAATATTTGAGTATCAGTGGAATTTGCCAGATTTTGGAAAAAGAAAGACTCAAACACTGATGACAACAATTTTACTTCATCAAGAAATCCTATAGTAAATTTAATAGAATATTAAATGAATGCATAATATCTGAGCAAGAGTATCTACTAGCATTACTTTCAAGTATATTTAAGTTAATGCTTCTATACAATCGGTAGGAACCTATTACTTCTAGAATAATCAGGCCTCCAAAAGCATTACAGCTAGAGCTCCTCTCAGAGCCTAGTGCTGGCATGCTGACCCCCACAAGCACTGGGTGTGCGCAGTCAGACCCCTTATCCAGGGGACCTGAGAAAGCACTGGGTGTGCGCAGTCAGACCTCCTGTCCGGGGGCCTGAGGACAAATGTACCAGACGCTGGAAACTGACAGGCATACACTGCTTCCCAAGGGGCAGATAAACTCCTGAAAACAAAAGATGGGCTCTTTCAGGGAAAAACATCTGGGAAGGCAGTTTCAGGACTTTATTGAAAGTAACCTCGGCTAGAAGACACAAGGTTCTGAGAAAACACGAGGTCTGGTTCAGGCTTGACTCTTGGTTCTCACTCTGCTCGTCACCAGGCAGATGACTGAGCTCTACTATTACTATTTCTTTCTTTGAAATAAAGATATTCATACTTAAAGGTATATGTAACAAAACATTCTGAAAATTCAGAATCCGCAACTATATTCAATTTTTTTTGCTGTCACTCTTATTGAAAAGCCATAAACTATGGTGGGTAAGTGGGTGAACGGTGAGGTTGAGGTCCAGGCCACTAATGACTTGCTCCAATCAGCGAATGGTGTTCGCAAATGCTTCTGTACGAGCAGATGCACAGAAAAGGTCCAATGCATGCTCATGATTTTGGCACATTTCCAAAATACCGGAACCGTCGTCGTCCCAGCAAAACCTTCCACGCTCCCTACTGCTGCAGGTCTGCGTGGGTCAAAGCCACAATCAGACAAACAGGAGCACCTGCCAGCTGCTGTCATTAACACAGACCACATTCCAAACGGCATGGACAGACCCGGAACATGGCTTTCTGAAGTCAGTATTCCTCTTATCAAGAACATGTATGTAAGTGTTAGGGACATGTTTTACTTTAATGAATAAAAAAATATTTTCCCTCTACAGCTGTGTTTAAATAAAGTAACGAGGCAGTAGCCCAATATGTACATCCATAAATACATATATGGTCACACACACCAAGCAAAACCGCCTTCGTATTTATCTTTGCTCTTTAATCTTCCTATCATTACACCGAGAGCTGCAACCTGCCGCCTCAAATAGACTTTGATTCATCACCTCCCCGAAGGTACAAATCGGAGATCTTGCCTCACGCTGTAGTGTGTGTCCTTGAAAACTTGGTTTCAAAATCCGGTCAGCCGGTGGTGTGCACTGGAGTGTAAGCCTGTCTAAAACGAGACCAACTTAGACCTCCTCCAACACAGGGGATCTGCGGGCTACCTCAAACACACACACGGGAACCTGGCCACTGGGGTTTGCCGAAAGCCACAATCCGGTGACCACAAGTGGAGACGCAGCTCTCCAGAGGTGCCCCAGCGGCCCGTCAGCAGCCTGGCTTTTTCTCAGCTTCTCGCCCTAGGAGCTCCTAATTCTTTCATGTCCAATGGTGGCAATTCTGTGGCAAAGTATGAGTTCATGAGATATGATCGCTACAGCATGATCTAGAGCAGTGGTTCTCAACCTTCCTAATGCTGCGACCCATTAATACAGTTCCTCATGTTGTGGTGACCCCCAACCATAAAATTATTTTCGTTGCTACTTCATAACTGTAATTTTGCTACTGTTATGAATCGTAATGTAAATATCTGATATGCAGGATGTATTTTCATTGTTACAAATTGAACATAATTAAAGCATAGTGATTAATCACAAAAACAATATGTAATTATTTATGTGTGTTATCAATGGTCTTAGGCGACCCCTGTGAAAGGGTCGTTCGACTCCCAAAGGGGTCGCGACCCACAGGTTGAGAACCGCTGATCTAGAGTATAAGCAATAAACAAGGCAATTAAGGAAAAGGAGGACAATATTGAAGGAGGTGTAACTCAGAAGGACAAACCAGTAGGCGGATTTCATAGCAGAGCCCTGCCCGGCCCAGCTGTGCGGCCATCTCCCCCTCCTGCACAGAAGGAAACAATCCTATACAATCGGCAGGAACCTATTACTTCTAGAATAATCAGGCCTCCTGTAGAGCAATGGCATGGCCATGGTGAGGGATTCATCTGAGGTTCCAAATCCTCCTGAGTTTTGCTGCTGGAGCCTGAGGTCTGCACCCCCAGAGTAGGTGGGATCTGCATAGACTGCTCGCGTTCCTCAGAGTGTTTGGCAAAACAGGCTACTTTAAAAATTCCGCCAGATGGGCGGCGGGCCTGCCTAAGACAAGAACAGTGCCCTTCCCCACGACGCCGTGCCTCTCACCCAGCACTGTGATTGTGGTGTAGCTCTCCTGCGGGGGGTCGGTGTAGAGCTGGCAGAAGTATCTTCCTTCATCGGAAATGGAGACATTTGTCAGCGACACTTTGAGTTCACTGCTGGAAAAATTCAGCAGCTGAAACCTGCTGTCCTTCAAAGCTGTGAACAAAGCACAGGGTTTGTGACTGAGACAGGGACAGTCTGCTTCCCGAGCCCCGCGGAGGGAGACGCAGGGGCCTGGAAAGGCAGCGGCAGAGTGGAAACTCCGCGTCTCCCGCACCCGGAGGGGAGGTACCCTTTGTACTTCCCGAGTTACTGTCTGGGCTTCTGTACTAACCCCATGTGGACAAATAACCTGTCCAAAGGAGACTGGTGCACGTGGGTGCACGTGTGAGTGTGTATACCTACATGCACACACACTCTCACACACACACACCCCACGCCCCCCGCCTCAGTGTGTCAGAATTCAGCCCTTACTGAAATGGTTTTGGATGCTCTGTCAGACATGGGTAAGATGAAAAGAGGAAGAAGGTGGGCTAGGAGTCCCCTTGGGCACTGGAAGTTCAGGGAGCAGGACTTATAAAAATCATTAAAAAAACTATAAAAAAATAATCCAATTTAATTTGGATGTATCTATGTATTTGGTATCCTATATAATAAAACCCTAATATGCAAATTGACCAAACAGCGGAACGACCGGTGGAACTGGTCGCTATCATGCACACTGACCACCAGGGGGCAATGCAGGAGCTGCCCCCAGGTGGTCAGTGCACTAACACAGGGGGAGCGCCACTCAGCCAGAAGCCGGGCTCACAGCTGGTGAGCGCAGTGGCGGTGGCAGGAGCCTCTCCCACCTCTGCTGCAGGTGGGCGGTAAGGAGCGAGGGGTCCTGGAGTGCGAGAGGGATCAGGCTGGGCTGAGGGACCCACCCCCCTGCAAGTGCATGAATTTCGTGTACCGTCCTGGAGTGCGAGAGGGATCAGGCTGGGCTGAGGGACTCACCCCCCTGCAAGTGCATGAATTTCGTGCACCAGGCCTCTAGTTATTGATATGATTTGAGGTGGAACTTCTCAGGGATAGAAGGTGACCAGGGGCCCCCGGAAGGCCTTGACCTCGCCCTGCAGTTTCCTAAGCACAGTAGGAGCCAATTGGGCAGAACACAGGAAAGCAATGTATGTGGACTTACTTGTTTATAACAAATATTCATGTTTAAAGTCCTTATATTTATTTTGGCAAAGGCTAGATTATTACAAAAGGACGAAATATCCTCTCAAATATTCTTTAGATTATTCAACTGTCCACAGGTCTTGAACACTGTGGTGGGGTGGAAACAAGGCAAAGGGGACTCTCCACACCTGTTTGTTGGACACCTTGACTCTCAAACCAAGTTTCAGAGGACCTTCTCTGGTTCTCCACAAGCCCAGCACCCACCTGCACCCTGGCTGTGATATGCAGGTGAGTGTCCAGTATTCACTTCTGTGACATCCATTTGCAAACGTTTTCGTACATGGACACCTCCACATGCCAGAGGTGCTATGGTGACAGGAGGTTTGGTTTTGTCTTTATAGGTTCAGATTGCCTTGAAAATTTCAATCTTCAAACAGATTACCTTTCAGTATGCCCTACTTTCCTGGCCTTCCCCTGTTTGAGTTGTTTCTATCAGCGAAGTATTGGGACTCAATTGCAATTCACCTTGAATTACTACAACCCATTCCTATTGCAAAGTCAGACCGCCTTGCTTTTAAAAGGGACCATTCAAGGTTTCTATTAAGTAGAAAGATTATGATTGCACATCCCGTCTCCCTTCTGAAGAATGGACTAAACTTCAAGCATCTAACATTGAGGTAAGCACAGGAGCCTTGGCAGTCTCTCCATCAAGACAACACGTAGGAGAATCAGCTGCCGTGTAACACTGCAGCGACGGACACTTACGCCTGAAGTCCCTGAAGTAGATGGTCTGCCTGTTGGGATTCAGGAGCTGAATCACGGAGTCGTCACTCTTATTGACTTGGCAGCTGATGGTTGCAACTTCTCCCTCGATAACTGTCACGTCTTTCGTAAATAAATTCTGTCCATCACCTTTAAAAAAAGAGAGAAAAGATCAGAAAGAATTTTCTATCAATTAAAATTTGGTTAATGGGATCAATTAAAATGAGAAGCAGGAAGCGCATTAGGAATTGGAAACCAGAGCAGCACTGGGTAAGGCTCCCCTCCTCTCTGCAGGGGCCACAGCATGAGTCTAATAGTCCAAGTAGATCGAGGGGCGCAATACCACAGCCTGGAATCACCTGCTCTCAGGGTGAGGCGCTCGTGGTCCAGCCCCAGGACCTGTGCAATGGAGCCCTGTGTGAGTGGTAAGGTCCGAGTGCCGGCTTCTATGAGGAGCTGAGCTGTCACAGCGGGGTGGGTGGTGTGTGTACTCGGCCTCAGCTCACAGGCCCTCGAGCTGAGCTATTTGGCTACCTCACAGAAAACTCAAGGGACTACCTACTAGAAGCAGGTAGGATGGACGGACCACTGAACAATCTTGTCTTGTTAGTGGATGTCAGCATTCCCAGTGCACAGTGGTCCCCCCTTATCCACAGGGGTATGTTCCAAGTCCCCCAGTGGATGTCTGAAACCACAGATACTACTGAACCCTGTATGTACTATGTTCTTTTCTATACATACATCCCTATGATGAAGTTTAATTTATAAACTGGTCACAGTAAAAGATGAACAACAACGGTAATACAATGGAACAACTATTAACACTATACAATTGGCTCTTGAACCACCCATAGAGTCAAAAATCCACATATAACATTGGACTCTCCAAACTTAACCACTCGTAGCCTACTGTTGACCAGAACAATCACATGAACATTCTAGTACCATGTATTGTGTACCAGTATGTTCTATGTATTTATATTTGTAAGCGTATATTAGAGACTTGTAATGTTCTTACTCTGAAGTAAGCTAAAGAAGAGAAAATGCTATTCAGAAAATTATAATAATGAGAAAACACATTTACACTACTATATGTATTTCTTAAAAGCAAACCCATGGATAAGTGGGCCCACACAGTTCAAACCTGTGTTGTTCAAGGGTCAACAGTACTTTAATAAAAGTTAAATGTGGTCTCTCTCTCTCTCTCTCTCTCTCTCTTTCTCTCTCATAATGGCCTGGTGTCACTCGTTTCGGGGACCCCTTGGTGGTTGGCTCAATGCTTTCTGCCACAACACATGCCGTCAATCAGAACATGTCTTCCATCCAAGTCTTCCAGCCACAAATTTAATGCCTTTTCCATCTTAACTAATAAGCACTTAACGTGCACCATGGCCATAACTTTTGCAGTTGGAGGTGCAATAGCAAAACTAGCACAAATTTCCTTTTCCTTCTTCACAATCTCAGGGATAGAAATTTTGTTCTTACTCTAGATCTTAGCAGCCTCAGCACAGAATGCTTTTCTTTCCTTATGAAGTCGAGAGCTTCCACCTGGTCACTTACCGGAGGCCTTTGGGGCTCTCGTTGGCACACTGAATTGCCAGCATCCTCACTCTGGCGCTTTGGGGCCATTAGGAAAACTGCAGTGACTTGAACACAAGCACTGGTGTTGATACTGCAACATCAATGTGACAACTGAGGCGGCTGCTAAGTGGCTGATGGGCAGGGAGCATCGCAGCGTGGAGCTGCTGGGCAAAGGGAGGATGCATGTCCCGGGTGGGGCAGAGTGGGGCAATACGCTATTTCATCAAGCTTAACAGAACTGCTCATAATTTAAACCGTATGAATTGTTTATTTCTGGAATTTTCCACTTAATATTTTCTGACTATGGTTGACTGTTACTGAAACCATGGAAAGTAAAACCATGGACAAGGGGTGTCTACTGTATAGGCAGTTCGATTATGTACTGTGTGGGAATGAGGACCTACCAACTCTAATTCTCTGGAATCTCAATAAAATCCTGAGAAGGGCAGTGGTTCTCAACCTTCCTAATGCCGCGACCCTTTAATACAGTTCCTCATGTTGTGGTGACCCCCAACCATAAAATTATTTTCGTTGCTACTTCATAACTGTAATTTTGCTACTGTTATGAATCGTAATGTAAATATCTGATATGCTATATGTGTTTTTCTGATGGTCTTAGGCAACCCCTGTGAAAGGGTCGTTCGACCCCCAGAGGGGTCGCGACCCACAGGTTGAGAACCGCTGGCTTACAGTTCAGTTTCTTAAAGTTCTGTTTTCAGAAACACACACCCTCTTGACTTATCTGAAGTCCCAGGCAGTACTGAACTGTGCCCTTTGAAAAACCGCTTTGAGAACACGCCAGAAAGGCAGTGCTTCAGGCCCACTGGCATCAGGCAGACCTGCAAATCTGCTTTGGTTTGGTGCTTCTAACCTTAGTATCATAGTTAGGGTCCCTCACCGATGTCCTAAACGCTCCACAGCACAGGTAGGAGGAGAGAAGAGTGCAGTTGAAAAGCAAAAGGTGAAGCCATTGTCCAGTGTCCAATCCCGCAGCGGCACAGCAGGGGATATGGAGGCGTATGACGTTATTCGGGCCTTTAAGAAGCTGAAATGTGGGTGAACACTGAGACCGAACCCCCGAGGGCAGAACAAAGGGGTAGCACCTGCCAAAGGTAGATGGTTGGTCAGGAAGAGGAGGAGAGAGACTGCCTCTGAGCTGAAGGATCTCAGGTAAATCTTTTAAAGACCTTGGGCCAGTTTCTCAGCAAAATGGGGAAATAAAAGCTATCTCACAGACCTGTTGGGGGAATTAGGATAGATAAATATAAAGCATGTAGCACTGTGTCTAGCTTCTCATAAAACTGAATCCGTGGTGGCTGCTATCACCATCACCATCACCATCATTTCTCTAGATGTCACATCCAAACATTTATTAAGCAACTAGTATATGTTGGGGGTAGGGTGGATACAAGAACGAAGGCTCTGTGTCCCTGCTCTCAGGGAAGCTCTCTATATAATTATATATCAACTCAGCATAGCTTAGTCACTCCCTTACAAAACTGTCACATTAAGAAACAAAGGTCAACGATAAATACTAGTCTAAAAAAAACACAAGGAGACAGCATGGAAAGAGATGCAATTAGAGTAAATGAAGGGTTTCCACCTGCTACCCTGGTTCTGCTGGAGGACCCTTTAGGCAAGCCAGAGTGGGAAAGCTTGCGAAGGGGTGTCTGTTCAGCCAAATCCACCTAGAAATAAACCAGCCACTGGTGAGGATCAAAAAAGAGGAAACCAGAGGGATAAGGAGAAATTATTAGCTCCACAGATAAATAATTCTTGGTGCTTGGGGAATAAGCCGAAATGAAACCCACCCTGAGATCTCTGATCCGGGTGTGAGAAGGCGGGCCCGGGCTGTGGTGCGTAAGGGCAGGCCTGCCCGGCCTGGCCCGGAGGGAAAGCTGAGTGGGCTGAAGTATCACAGAGGAGCAGCAAGAGGAAAAGTGACCAGGAGAGATGAAGGGCTGCTTACTCTTCCTCATAGATGAGAACCCTTCCTCTGAAGGGAGAGCTTCATTCCCAGATTTGAGAAAAGAACAAGGAAAGGGAATTCTTGCCCATCAAGCAAGCTCTTCAAGGTGGTTTGGCCGGCCCTGGTAGAAGTCTGTGCGGAGAGGACAATACCCTTTTCCCTTGGGGAAACCCAATCTAGTAAGAAAACGAAGGAACAACTAAACTGCACGATTCAGATGCTGTAACCCTCTCAAGTCATGGGACCTGCCTGTAGGAGGTTAGAATACCAAACTGGGTCTCCTGGGCTGTGCGGGAGGGCGCCTCTGTCTGAGGAAGTTAAGGTTATTAGCAGCACAAATGAGAAGCTTCCACTTAAGAAAGGGACAGGGCGGCAGGCCTGACTCACGGCAACACAACCAAGGCTTGCAGACGCCGCTACTTGCACCTACGGTGGCTGAAAGCCAGTTGCAATTCAATTATGCTCTTAATAAATAGTTCCTGTGGAAATAACCATGTACTTTTAGTCTTTACTTGGAATCCTAGTATATTCTGAGTAGCATGTTCTATTCATATTCAGGCTACAAAATATTTGCCCAAGAGATGAGAGAGGAGTTGACCATGATTTTAAGCAATGAAGGTAATAAAACAAAATCCGAGGGGTTGTTTGTTTCTGAGAAAGTCTGAATATTCTTAATTATTACTTATAGCTGAGTAATGTAAGACCAGATCACCTTAATGTGTCCTTACGGGTAAGCCATTCAGGGACAGCTGGGCCTCTGCAGTGCTGGCCCTGGCTGTGCCTGGCACACGGCGAGCTCGGCAAGTCCACGGCGGACCATCATTGCTGTATTAATCTTCTGAAATTTCTAAGGCCGACCTGAAATCCTGTCTCAGAAAATGCCAATTCCTAGCTATGTTAACAGGGTTGTAATGCTAATCTAAAACTATTATAAGTGATAATGAAATATTTTGCTGAAAGATATCTAACTGCCTTGGCTGATGATGGTGGCCCAAGGATGTCACCAATAAATTATATGGGTCAGCTGGACAGCAGTTATATTAAATAGAGCTCCATACTTTGAGACGCCACACGATGGCTGAAATGAAATAATGACCTATTTATGTGAGGCAAGGAAGTAAATGGCAGGGATGAAAATGTATGCATGTCAGTACTCTGAACTGCCTGCAGCCTTTATGTAAAAATGCTTTCTGCTCACATCCTCAAATACTTCTTCCAAACAGGAGACGTACTGTGACGTGATAAATTTCCCTTTGAAATAGATAGCACGACAATTAGATTGTTACAAAACGCACTTTGACGTGCAGCAGAAGAGTACAAACAGGCAGCTTTGGTGCCTTTCTTAAATAATCCATTTTAAAAACCTTTCCGATTTTCTAAAACACAATTAGCAGATACAGCACCTGTTCTGGGCAAAGGAAAGCCAAGTATGGACAACGCACCACAGCCACGAAATAAGGCTGCTCACAGCCGCACATCTATTTTCAGGGTGGACGGTGCTGACACGTGCAGACATTTCTGACTGCTGACTGGTACAGACGGGCGAGGGTCAGGAGACAGAACCAAACTCACCTTTAGTTTCTATCAGCCACTGTCTTCCCAATCACTTCCCTATTTGCCCCACAATTTCTAAACATAAAACTGTGGTATTGGAGAGGCCCATTCACTCACAGGCAAGTCTCCCGTAGTCAACTAGAAGCGGCTGGGCATGCGTTACCAGACAGAAAACATGCTATCTAAAACACGGTAACATTTATTTTGATGACTAGAAAAGAAAGGACCATTTCAAGCTGAGTTGGTGAGGTCTGGAGTGAGGCTGGGGGTGTAGCTGGCTCATAAATCCCCTATTAATTCAATCTTCAATTAGTTTAACTCATGGATTCTCTCCTGAAACACCCATTCTTCATAAACACTATGTGAATGACATTACACGAAGCACTGCCATTGATGGAAACTATTCAGTCAACACTATGACCACCCGACCGGGGGAGGGCGCACCTCCCGCAGGAGCTGAACTGAGAAAGGGGTTCGGCGGCACCCCAAGGGAGGGAGGGAGAGGTTACCCAGCGTGAGGCGCTGAGCTAACCGCTCTGCTCTGTGCAGGCGTCCCTCTCAAACCCCCGGAGTCCTCAACATCCCCACAGTGCGGACCAAGCACCTGGGACGCGAGCTGTTTTAATAAGTTGCCTAATGCCCTCAGCCAAGTGGCCGTGGCGTTTGAACTCAGCTCTGCCAGCACCCCCAGCCCTCACAGCCGGTCCTTTGGGACCAGCCAGCATCAGGATTTGTTGCCAGGGCCCTCCTGGCGCTGCCTCAGAACAGGCACTTGTTTTTAAAGGGGGTTATTTCCCTTTGAGCAACTTCTAGTTTTTTTTTTATTTCGATAATTTATCCAGAGCACAATTACCCACTTGGAGATGACAGAGGAGTGTCCTGCATGTAAAACGCCTTGTTTACTGCTGCTGCCTTCTCTCTGCCTCAGCACACTGGGCCCAGAGGACATCCCCCCCCCCTCCCCCCCACACACACACACACTGCCTGCCCTTCATTTACGCCGGGGAGTCCTCCTGTGAGTCCACATAAAAGGGCAAGTCCCAGTTAGAGCAGAACTAGGCTTATCCTGTGGCAGCTATGGAAACTCCCCACGCGGAGGGCCACCGAGGACGCGCAGCTGGGACGACAGTTGCCCAGAGAAGGAGCAGATCAAGTCCCGACCTACTTCTTCAGTAAAAACCATGTTAGGGAAACCTTTGTTTCCTCTGCTGCATGCAAGTCTGGACCCAGCGTTAAATCAGCACAGGCAGGTGTCTAAACAGACCCAAGTCTAACCAAAACTGCAGGTACTCCACCAAACCCTCCTCCTGAGGAGCAATGTAGGCATTCATTTTTAAAAGCCACAAGAATTCTTGAAATTTGACACCAATTAAAGGTTTGGGATTAGTAAGTCTTTCCCTCTAAGAGGTATGGAACAGTCAAAAAACTTGCGGGTTTTGAAAAGCTTTTCTCCTGTTGTGTGAGCCCTCTCCTCTGTGTCTTCAAGCTTCCACCGGCTTTTCACCCATTCCTGTTTCTAGCGGATCCCATGTTTACAATGTTGGTTATATCCCCAACTAGAAAGAACAACCCCTACCCATATCACACCATCACCAAGGAGGCACCGCAGTCCTGCTAACGATTCTGAGGGCTAGCACCAGAAGTGAACACATTTCAGAAAAAGAGAAAAAAATTAAGATTCTGTTGAAACACAGAGGGAAAAATCTTCCTAACTGCCTATGTCCCCTCAAGTCAACGTAAAGACAGTGTTCACTACAAATCATTAACAAACCCATTAAGATCTGATTTCTATCTAAGCAAGTATTGTCAGCATATTTTGTACATTTCCTTTAAAAGACTCAATCCTATCTTTCAATTCATTAAACTCTTCCTTGCATTTACAGTTTTATATCAAATCAGAAACCTATTTGAATTAATAAGAATTACAATAAAAGTAATTTGAAAATAAATTATTTGAAGTTCAAGCCACGAAAGCTTTTGATGAAAGGATTTAGTTCCATTTAAATATGACAGTAACATTTTCAGCCATCTAATGTGCAGATGAGACAGTGAGAACCAGTGTCCGAAAAGAAGGGTTGGTCAACCGTGGATTAAGGTTAAGGATGAGACCTCTTCAACATAAACACAAGTCTAAATTTAATTCAAAGAGAGGCAGTACACCAACCTTCCTGAACACTTGAGCATTTATTTAAAATTGAAAGCTGTTGCAAAGCTCCTCTTACCCTTGTAGACCCTCCTCCATGGTTTGCCATCCCAAATAGTAAAGTTGAATATGTTGACTGTTTGCATCCAAAATAATGAATGCAAATCAGACAGCTCCTAAGCTTAGAGTTAAGCTAAACCAACTCAGCAAGTAACTGAGTGGGCAGGAGTATGCGACACTGACAAAAACATGTGCATCACCTTCTTTTTCATAAAACCCTATGAAACCCAGGAGGACACATGCCTACAACCACGTGGCAAGCGGGAGGCACCAGGCGCGGAGGCCGCATCTCCTAACGGGTCATCAAGGCACTTCTGTTCTTGGCTATTTCTAAATAACATTCAATGATTTGCTTCTAATTACAAAAGCAATATATGCTCAAGGTTTTTTGTTTTAAAAGCTTTGTTTCATATGTAGTATTTGTAACACTATGACATGTAGATGGTCAGGATCTCATAAGCGTCTCCCGTAATATAATTACTGTTGAGTCACTTGAGCTTAGGGAAGGAAAAAAATACTGACTTTAATCTAATCTCCTCTTATAATCAGTCCAAGGTGAGGCACATTTTTGAACAGCAAGGTAAAGAGTAAGGCCGCAGTGCTGGTTTTTCTTCAATTAAAATTGTTGCTGTCCCCTGAATACAAAACAAAAAATAGCATCTGACACAACATGAAGCTATTCGTGGATATTCTGTATACACATTCTTGTTTAGTTGACTAATGGCAAATTAACGTTCTCTATTTTAGCTTAAACACATACTATAGGTATGTTTGATTAGCACTGAATTCCAAAAGCTGATTACTATGCATGCTCTGATTATGTAATTACATAATAGAGCATAATGGCTCCTTTGGAGTCATTATGATCTATATGGCAAACATGTTTCAGTTTTGCTGGAGTTTAAATACACATTGAGATGACAGCTCATAATAAGGCACCACTTCTCAGTCCTATCAGCTAAGTGGGCATTCTCCATCCGTCCTAGCATCTTCTCGACCCCAATTAAGCCCATTGTGTCAAGCTGCAAACACTTTGAAGAAATTCCCTTTGTTTTCTTAGCATTCAAAAAAGGACATTAATTTTAAAAGCTGTATTAAGCAAAAGGCCTGGGTTAAAAAAAAATAGCTCAAATTCCATCCTTCATCCATCTTCAAAGGTCTGCAGGGAACCCAATCAGTTCATTCATCACTGTTCAGATAACCACAAGGGGGTTAAAGATGGAACTTCACCTTTAACTCCCAAATGCTCATGGGGAGACAGCCAGCACACTGATGCTCCCGGGTGGCTGGCCACTGTGCACGCAGCTCGGGGCTGACTGAGCGTCAAGCTCCCCCAGCCGGACAGAGGGCCAGCTCCCCAGCCTCGGGTCTTGCAATAGCCCTTGTCTTCTGCAGCTCCCTTGGAAGAGGTAGCTGTGAACTAGCACAGCCAGACCTCACCTTCACAGTTCTCGGCAGAACTTACCTAGTGAATAGATTGCCGTTAATTCCACCGTCAACTGATAAACTGGGAAGTAGTCAGGTTTAAAAACAGGACAAAAGTTATTGTAACAACCGGAGGAAAGGTCAATGGGGGAAAAGGAGACATAGGTAATACTATGTGTAATACTTTAAACAATAAAAAAAAGTTATTGTAACGAATTATGTTCAGTCTCGCGTATCCCCACGAAGTCCGTCAGCCTTACACCACTTATCTGCAAGGGGAGCGGCTTCTTCTCCCTTCCAGGAAAAGGCTCCCTCGCTCCATCCAGACCAAAGGTGACCGGAGTCTCAACTTTGAAGATGAATCAGCATCGAGCTGTTTTTACCTCCCATCTGTTGGTTTTCAACATTACGGCTGAAGAACTGAGGTCAAGCACAGTCCAACCCGTATTTACATATGGGATGAGTCCCTCCTCGGGAAGGAAAGCATTGATTGGACGCGTGAACACTCTTTGCGAGGAAGACTGTGACAATAGAGAGTGGTTATAGCAGCTGTGCCTGTGCTATTTCAATTTTAACCATCACATTAGCCTCCTTCCTTTTAAAAGACTCTGAGCTCAATAGACCTTTTTAATCAATGCCCAAAGCACTAAAGGGGCCAAACAATTACGATGTTAAGGTCTGAGCTGCATGATACCATAAAATGCAGAGGTGCAGTCCCAGCTGGAGACTGTTTGTGGAGTGATACCCACCCACTAAACAAGATCCCGATGAGCTTTTTCATTAAAATTCACTTATCAAAGAAGCGAAGGGCAATAAAAGAAACAGTATAAAAATAACCATAAAAGATAATCATCATCACTAAATCCCTTTGTTCTTCATACTGAAAGGCAAAAACCCTAGACTTTTCTCTCTTCTCACTCCTTTTCATAGCTGGACAGGTTTCATGGCCTTTTTGTTCATCAAAAAGATAGCATCTTTTTTGGAGAGAAAATAGCCCGACCCTGAAGAAAAACTCCCTCCAGTGGACAGGCTCTATGAGAACTAAACGGGGGAGAAAGGAGACCGCAAAAGCAGGAAAGCCACTGTGTGTCTGCTGGGGCGACGGCACTGAGGTCACCTTGAGGAGAGGCCTGTGAGCGGCTACATCCCCTGCAGGCTCCGGGGAGGGGCGGAAGGGGGCTCTCAAAAACATTAACTGAAAAAGAGGCACCGCCGTCGCCGAGGACTCGGAGGAGAACAGTCTGAAGCCAGAGGCTTCCTCCAGAACCAACCGCTGGCGGGCGAAGCAGGCAGTGCCCTCGCCAAGGTTAGGTTCTAAGATGCTCGTTCATGGCACAGGAAGAAGAGGGCCGTTTTTTGGAGGGGCTGCTACAGTGGCCACGCAAATCTGCGTGGCGTCCCGCCTTTCCCACTACACTGCTTCTTCTAGAGCAGTGGTTCTCAACCTTCCTAATGCCACGACCCATTAATACAGTTCCTCATGTTGTGGTGACCCCCAACCATAAAATTATTTTCGTTGCTACTTCATAACTGTAATTTTGCTACTGTTATGAATCGTAATGGAAATATCTGATATGCAGGATGTATTTTCATTGTTACAAATTGAACATAATTAAAGCATAGTGATTAATCACAAACACAATATGTAATTATATATGTGTTTTCTGATGGTCTTAGGCGGCCCCTGTGAAACGGTTGTTCAACCCCCAAAGGGGTCGCGGCCCACAGGTTGAGAACCGCTGTTCTAGACAAAGCCTGTTGCAGGCCAACTGCGGGTCTTCCGCGTCGACCACTCGGCTAATGAGCTGATCAAGTGCGACTACATTCTCTGGGATGTACTAGTACTAAAGGGCTACTGTGCAAAGTGGAAACCAGTGGTGCAGAATGTTGCTGCCCATGAGTGTGGACTAAGGGGAAGCAATTTGCATTCTAAAAGGGATGCATCGTGCAGCCAGAAGCTGGTAGCTGACAAACTGCACTCTTACATCACCCAGTTAGCTTACGCCTGGATAATGGGAGTCCACAGTTTTAATTGAATTCACATATCGAGATATTTACATTTCCCAAACCATAAGCTATTAATAACTAAAACAAAAAGTTTACATGATTATAGCTCAAAATACATATTAAAGTATAGCTCAAAATACACAAAGGAAGATACAAACATTGGGCTCTTTATCCCTATAAAGACTTAAGGGAACTTGGACTCTCTCTACCCCAGAACAGACCTCAGTGCCGGCAGCCGAGCTCTCACTCTGTGAGAAAGATGTTAGATTTCAAAGCCTTGGAGATGCCGACTGGCTCTGCTGTGGCCACAGGCTTTTTACATTGGATTTCCTCCTTACAACCCCAACCTCAAATCTCAATGGAGATGGCATGTGTATTTCCCTGATTTTTATACCCTGCCTTAAAGTACTCAATTCAATATCCTTTTCTCTTTGCCAGGAGGCACCATGATTAAACTCGGGCCACTTTTTGTTTCAACTTACTAAACGCTGATTTTCCCCTCTGCATGTGCCTCTAGGGCAGTAGTTCTCAACCTTCCTAATGCCGCGACCCTTTAATACAGTTCCTTATGTTGTGGTGACCCCCAATTTCAGTGTTAGAAATTGAACATAATTAAAGCATAGTGATTACTCACAAAAACAATATGTAATTATATATGTGTTTTCCGATGGTCTTAGGCGACCCCTGTGAAAGGGTCGTTCGACCCCCAAAGGGGTTGCGACCCACAGGTTGAGAACCGCTGCTCTAGGGTGTATACTGACGATTAGTATAAGATACTTAAGATCACAAGGCTATAACACGTAACAATGATTACTACACACAGGGAAGAAAAAGGAAGTGACTGCTGCTTTTTTGACGCAAGAGAAAACACATTCATTCTTTTCCAAAGGGTTCATTATTTATTTAAGTTTTTTAGTATAAAAAAAACCCCACTGTTTCTGGAGGAGGTGTTATTTAATCACCTGCATGGTAACAATAGCCAACATAGTTTTTCAATGTCTTCTCCTGCCAGGTGCTATGCTTCGTTGTTTACATGATCTCATTGAACCCTCACAGCAGTCCCCTGTGCTTCAGTCTTATCATCATCCCCATCACAGAGCTGAAAAAACTGAGACTTAAAAGGTTAACTATGTGGTGGCACCACTACCTGAACCGATGTCTATTGAAGTCTAGCTCTGGTGCTATGACGATCTGACTGTGTTAGCGAGGCTTTATAATGCTAAAAGGACAGGGAGGAGCTGATGGAAGAATCAAGGTCTCATTTCTATGACTCAGGAATAAAACGAAAGTAATGGTCAGCGTTGGAAGGAATTTGAAGCTATGAGCAATCAGGATGCTCCAATGTGCAACACTGATAAAATTAGCTCTATACCAGAGTCAAATACTGGGCCTTCGGTATTTAGAGAAAAGATGTCTATTCTGCCGAATGATCTGGACTCAAAAGGCCACTCAACTCCAACTTCAAGCATTTGCAGTATCTGCTTCAAGGGCGTTCATTAGTACTGACAATCGATGTGGCTGAAATTTGGCTGTAATAGCAGTCTCTCTCCGCAGCGCCTCGTGCATTCTTCCTGCCAACCAGGGCCATTGAAAACCTTCTGGATTTAAAGCTGAGAGCCGACAGGACAAGCAAGCAAGAATATCAGTTGGAACACATCAGATATGGACTCAGAGTGAATGTCAGCTTTGACTAACATTACTACAGAAACAGAAAGTGGGAAACGGTTTCCTATTCCTATTCTAGAGAGTGTTCCGAGTGTGCGCAATACAGTTTGTTCAAGAAACAGCTGTGAATCCACGATAATCACCATGCTGAATAATGCTGCACCACTGGGCTTTCCTTTCCTACCAGGAAGCCAAGAAGCTTTGGACTATGATACGAAATGACAATTTCTTCGCTTAGAAAAGTGGGTCCTGTGACGAAGCCCCTTGCTTTGGTAAGGTAGTCCCTCTATCACCCATCAGTCACAGAGCAAGTGGTGGTTTTGAAAGGCCCCGGCTCTTGAGTTGCTGGTCGCAGCTGAGTCTGGGAAGAAACACAAGAATTGCAAAGCTCTTTTCAAGCGAGAGTTTGATGAGGGGACGGCGTGCGGAGAGTGGCCCAAGGAGGTTCCCGAGGCTACTTCCATGACTGCCGAGTCCCACAATGGTGCCGCCACGACAGTACCTTGCAAATGACCCCCGGAATGAGAAATGGGGCATGAGGACATGGCTGCCGTGTTTCCACTTGTGTGGGGCATCCAAGGAGAAACGAGACCTCAGACTCGGAGAGCAGGACCTGGTGCTGCAGTTCTGAGCTTACCAGGGGTGGAACTGGGAAAACTGGAAATCGGACTCTGGTTTTCTATTTTGAAAAGGGTGAAAGCTATCTCTCCTCTGGGGTGTATTATGAGGATCAAGTGAGGAAACGTGTGCAGCAGTATTTTCACGCTCCAGCAATGCTAAGTAACGGTACACTCTCCATCCTCCAGCTTCCTCATCAGCGTCCTGCAGCAGTATTTTCACGCTCCAGCAATGCTAAGTAACTCTTCATCCTCCAGCTTCCTCATCAGCGTCGGCACGGTCTACCTGCAGCCTGGGTCTAACTGATAGGACCTCCCTCTGATCTCCCAAACCTGCTGGGTTTCCCATTTCAGAGCTTTCGCCGTTATTCTTTCATTCCAAGGCCGACAGGAAAGCAGAGTTAGGTAAAACATCTTCATCACTCCCATGAAATCGTGTAAATCCACCATCATAACCTTGAAAAGTGTAAGGCGACAGCAGGTCTAGGCAGAGGAATGGACACTTTAACCAGCTTCAATCTCCAGCACTAACGATGAAGTATTTCTGGCGCCTCCTTAGCCAGGGCCACACGGGGTTGGGAGAGTGGTCTCCAAGTTGCAAGGAGAGGAGCATCACCAGCACCAGCTCCTCGCTGGGGACCGCAACGGCCAACCCCCCAGGGACCCGGCTGGCCTCAGGGGGCACGGCTCTTGGACGGGAGCTTTCCAAAGAACTGACTCTCCCACTAAGGCCAACATGAAATGCATGAAACATTAGAAACAAAACAATGTCCACCAGCTTTCTGACTCCCCCTCCTTTGTCATATACAGGGAGGACCCCTCAGCTAATGAAAGCTGTACGCCGGCTTGGCCCTTCTCTAAACAAGCTCAGCCTGTTGGGTTGTGTCCTCCGTGCTTCCCTTCCAGGCTGCGGCCACTTCTCACTGACGCTCCTTCCTTCACTACCAGGGCACGAGCTCTGAGCAAGGTGTTGAGACCACTCCTGCTCACTAACGAGACAGGGTGTCCAGGATGCTTGAGGTCCCTAGAAACCTGACCTCACTAAGTGGTGTGCTTTGGGGGGGGGGGGGGGGGTGTTGGTGCTGTAATTTTCCCCCTTCATGTGACACGAAGGAAAGAAAAGTGCACACACAAAATTTAATTAATAATATTTGGTTTAGTTTGACAATTATATACTTTGACACCAATAGATATATTCTTAGGTAAAAATATACCTTTGAATGCAGGAAGCAAATCAATAAAAAACTGGTGACTGACATTAATTTGTTATTGACATTAACATCTTATGCCATTTTCACTTACCAGACCCATCTATTACAATCTATTATAGCGGCCGGACACTGACGTGGAGGCGCTCCAGCACCCCCCGGAGCCCGCAGGGCCACACGCTTTCCCTGGGCAGCTCTGACACCCGCCCTCAGACTCTGACGTGCGTGTGCTGTTCGTGTCTCAGTCTCAGCACTCACAATTCGGACAGCTCCACGACCATTCATTCATTTATAGGGTTGTTTGCTTCTCTGGATTGGATCTGGGTTCAACTGGCAGCACTGCCAGTTGGGTAAATCTTGGAAAAGCCGCTTAGGCTCTGAGCCTGCTTCTCACGCGCGCATGAGTATAGAAACATCTCCCTCACCAGGATATTTGCAAACTAAATGGGCTACCCAGCGCATCTGTACTGCATGAGAGCTGGCACATAAGGTTGTGTGCCCTCAAAATACTTATTAATATTATTATAATTATTTTTGCTCCTTGAGACAGTCTACTATCTTCTTCATCTTTGTCTCCTAAAGCATAATACAGTCAGCTTATACAGCGAGTGTTTAAAAATGCTTGTCTTTAAAAAATATATATATATTTTTTTTAAATAAAAAAATAAATTTAAAAAAATGCTTGTCGAATAGTTACTAAATGAAGGGCTGTTTAGACCTTCACGGGCCCCAGGCACTCTCATTGCTGGAGATAACAAGTCTATCAACACCAAAACATTAAGTTGTACCCATCTCTCATATCGAATATACTTTTGAATTTAAAATCTCAAAGCACCAATGGGGGGATAAAGACGCATTTGTAATACCTTAATCAATACAAATTAAAAAAAAATAGCATAAAAATAAAATCTCAAAGCATTTTTATAATTTTGCTTTTGAAATTGTTCATTTCAATTGTACATTTTATTCTGAAGCCAAACATTTCCTTTTCCATGGCTCAAAGCAGGTCCGCGAGGCTGGTGAAAGGAAGCAGGCCGGGCGCTGTGCCCCCGGTGCTCAGTGCGGAGAACAGCCCTGCCACCGTGGGAGACAGCCATGCGCAGTGGCCCCTGAGTGAGGAGACTGCGGGCCGCAGTGCACCAACCTGTTCGGGAACCTGGAGGAGGGGGAACAGCTCAGGACGGGGTGCGCGGTCCAGAGGGGGAGATATTTGAAAGGACTGTGGCATGTTTACAACAAAGGACGGAGTGCCGTGAGCTCGGAAGAGGACAGGAAGGGACTTTCTGGAAAGGTCACCAGGTCCAGATATTGAAGGACAATGTATGCCAGGCTAGGGAATTTGCACTTTATCTTGTAATTAATAGGGAGCCATTAAGTGATTTTAATCCAGATTTCAAAGATAAGGCCCACGTGTTTCAAAGATAACGTCCGTGAGGAGGAGAGGAGGCTGGAGGTGGAAAAGGCTGGAGCCAGGAAGATCAGTTAAGAGGCTCTGCCCAGATTCCTCACGGCTGACAGGAGCCAGGCCAGGGAATCGGAGAGGCGGCAGAGCTCGGGGTGGGAGAGCAGGGTGAGGAGAGTCGAGAATACTTCCGGCGCGGCACGGCCTCTGGCACCAGGAGGTTTTCCATCCGAAAAAGAGCCCCAAGACTCATGCCCTAAGTATCCCTTAGCATCTCTACCAAACTCGGTTCATGTCTGGTGGCCTTCTAAGATCTGCAGAGAGCTGAGCTTAAAAGAGTTAGACAGCAAACTGCACATACATTCTGGTCACTTCTGTTGTTCAGACTGAAAAGGGTTTTCGTAGCCCGCACTTGTACCAAAAATGTGGTTAGGAAACCGGGGTGGCTCACCACGCCCCTCCACCAGAGCCTTGCTGTTCAGTGTGCTGGACAGCAGTTTTGAAAATCCCTGGAAAAGTATTAAAAATGCAGGATCTCAAAGTCACACCAGACCTGAGTCAGAATCTGCATCCTAACAAGAGACTAGGGGTCACCCTATGCAGACAGTCTGAGGAGCTCTGGCTCGAGGACAGTGCGCCTGCCAGCTTCTCGGTGCCCTGAACTAAACCCGAGGCGACTGCTTACCCAGGGGGCCCGGGAAGGAGCGGAGGTCCCAGACGCCCGGTTCTGGGCCCTGGTGAAACAGGGTCATGGGCGGAGATGACCCCCCACCACGAGGCCCGTCTCCAGGAGACACATGGCTTCCATCCTCTCCTGACTTAAAACCAATCTTTAAAAATTCAAGTTTGCACGGAGATGAATCGATGGGGGTCATTCATAAAGTCACCAGGAGGAAGTAGAAGCTAGCATTCTTCCTCGTTTCACGGGACAACCTTACATCCCAGACACCCCTCCGGCAGCAGCTGCGGACTGCGGCCAGAGCAGACAGACTCTTCCCACTCAGCCGTGAGCCACCACTGCACCCCACGCTCGCACACCCGGGGCCTCGCACACCCGCGGGGCAGCGGTTTGCACGCTGCACCCCGGTGAGTGTCTGCTGCTGCAGTTTCCCTGCTACAGTATGCTCTGTGCTCACCACACTGAGCTACGGAAGACACGACAAACAGGGAAATGAAGCAAATGGTCCCAAATGAAAGCCGAACAGGCTGCTGAGCTGTGCTCCAAAAGTGATGCAACTCAACTATCTCAGTGGTTCTCAACCTTCTGGCCCTTTAAATACAGTTCCTCATGTTGTGACCCAACCATAAAATTATTTTCGTTGCTACTTCATAACTGTAATGTTGCTACTGTTATGAATCGTAATGTAAATATCTGATATGCAGGATGGTCTTAGGCGACCCCTGTGAAAGGGTCCTTCGAGCACCAAAGGGGTCACGACCCACAGGTTAAGAACCGTTTAACTATATGATCTAAAGGAGAAAGAAGATAAAAGCTACACTACCCATTACAACAGGCCTTTCACTCTGTGTCTAGTAGATAAAATTTACTGCAAAAATACAGGTGACGGCATAAACAGCCATCTCCACCTAACTCAGTTCATGTTCAGTGGCCTCGTTAATTTGTCTCCTAAAGCATAACACCGCTTACCCAGCGAGTGTTTAAAAATGCCTGTTGAACAGTTACAAAATGACGGCTGTTTGGACCTTCACGGGCCCCAGGCACTCTCACGGCTGGAGATAACAAGTCTAGCAACACCAACACATTCAGTTGTACCCAACTCCCATACTGAATATACTTTTGAATTTCAAATCTCAAAGCATCTTTATAATTTTGCTTTTATAAAATTAGTTTAAGAGAACTAATAAGAGTCTTGAGCTGGAGGCAAAAAGCAGCAGGCACGGAAAAGGCCTCGCGGAAGGCTCAGGGGAAGAACAGGTAAGCAACAGCGCCCCTTCCCACGCCTTTTCACGGCCCCCGTGCGTGGCCTGGACCGCAGGCCTTGTTTGGGCGGCTGAGGGAACGCGCCTGCTCTCCAGGCGGGGCGAACAGCAGTCCTAGCAGCCGCACACGGAGGGCGGCCCCCGGAGTCCCAGGCGCACGTCAGAACATTAACCCTCAGAGCGCGGCACCCGCGGCCCCCGGAGTCCCAGGCGCACGTCAGAACATTAACCCTCAGAGCGCGGCACCCGCGGCCCCCGGAGTCCCAGGCGCACGTCAGAACATTAACCCTCAGAGCGCGGCACCCGCGGCCCCCGGAGTCCCAGGCGCACGTCAGAACATTAACCCTCAGAGCGCGGCACCCGCGGCCCCCGGAGTCCCAGGCGCACGTCAGAACATTAACCCTCAGAGCGCGGCACCCGCGGCCCCCGGAGTCCCAGGCGCACGTCAGAACATTAACCCTCAGAGCGCGGCACCCGCGGCCCCCGGAGTCCCAGGCGCACGTCAGAACATTAACCCTCAGAGCGCGGCACCCGCGGCCCCCGGAGTCCCAGGCGCACGTCAGAACATTAACCCTCAGAGCGCGGCACCCGCGGCCCCCGGAGTCCCAGGCGCACGTCAGAACATTAACCCTCAGAGCGCGGCACCCGCGGCCCCCGGAGTCCCAGGCGCACGTCAGAACATTAACCCTCAGAGCGCGGCACCCGCGGCCCCCGGAGTCCCAGGCGCACGTCAGAACATTAACCCTCAGAGCGCGGCACCCGCGGCCCCCGGAGTCCCAGGCGCACGTCAGAACATTAACCCTCAGAGCGCGGCACCCGCGGCCCCCGGAGTCCCAGGCGCACGTCAGAACATTAACCCTCAGAGCGCGGCACCCGCGGCCCCCGGAGTCCCAGGCGCACGTCAGAACATTAACCCTCAGAGCGCGGCACCCGCGGCCCCCGGAGTCCCAGGCGCACGTCAGAACATTAACCCTCAGAGCGCGGCACCCGCGGCCCCCGGAGTCCCAGGCGCACGTCAGAACATTAACCCTCAGAGCGCGGCACCCGCGGCCCGTGGAGTCCCAGGCGCACGCATCCTTCCAGGGCCACGGCATTGTTGCCAGGAAACGAATGCTTACCTTCCCAAAATGTTTCCTTTCATCACTAACTCACCCAAGAATCAAAAGAAAGTATGAGGTATGAGCACAGCAGAGCTTGTCACAGAACAAGGTTTTAGTATAAATGGTGGAACTAAATAATATTAATAATAATACGTCGACTGAGTGCTGTTCCTTTGCCCCCAGCTCTGCCCGGGCCCAGGGCTGCAGCATCGCATGAGCCGCGCCTGTGGGTCTTGGCTTTGTCTGGCATCAGAAGCCCAGAGCCAGCCTGCTGAGCCCCGCAGGGTTTCTAACTTGGCAGGGGGGTGGGGCCCAGGGATTTGCATTTCTAGTAAGTTCCCAAGCTCTGCTGTTGCTGCTGATCCAGGGACCACACCTTGAGAACTGGCGTGCATAACCTTCCTGAATCCTTCGCCATGTCTACTTTACATCCGAGGGAACCACGGCTGAGTCGGGCTCTCCCACCACCGGCTGCTTAAACTTGGGCCAGACTTCTTACCTTTTCTGGGTCCCTGTGAGGAAGCCATGCCCACCAGGACTTCTCTCGGGCCAAAGGTCGTCCTTCCCATCTAGATGTCCCTGACTTTATCCTAATGTTAATCCGTGTCCCTTTTCTACTGCCCATTACCAATAAGCATCAGCTCAGATTTATGATCTGCCAGCAGCGTTGTGATTAGATGTCATCCCTGTCTTTCTATTACTCCGATATTGATAGATAAAATTCTGCGGTGATGCATCACCTGCCCTTTCAAAGGTTACTACCAGCAGATGCCCGGAATCAATACAGTTCTTATCTGTCACAAACCACAAGAAAAGCATGGCAAACAGGCTCATGGAAGGACCGTGTGCGCGTCAGAGGGAGAACTCCGCGAAGCACTGCGTCACAGTTCTGTTTCCCGGCCTGCCCGAGCCCGGCTTTGGATCTGACGACCATTTCCGATGTGGCCCATGCAATGCAGAGGTGCTCACTCAGAGTAAGGCTGGGCCCAACCACCTGGACACTGGAGGCTGAGGCCAAGCGGCTAAAACTACTTCTACTGTAACACCTTGCCAAGATCACTAGCGTATTGGAGCTCTTTGAGGCAAAGGGTGACTCAGTGTAAGCAGATACGGCAGGCTCACTTAAACTGTTCATTTTTCCTTTCATTAGGAAGAGTCCTAATTTGGGGGAAAATAAAGATGAAAAGCAGAGTCTTCTTAATGTTTTAGATCAGTGGTTCTCAACCTTCTGGCCCTTTAAATACAGTTCCTCATGTTGTGACCCAACCATAAAATTATTTTCGTTGCTACTTCATAACTGTAATGTTGCTACTGTTATGAATCGTAATGTAAATATCTGATATGCAGGATGGTCTTAGGCGACCCCTGTGAAAGGGTCCTTCGAGCACCAAAGGGGTCGCGACCCACAGGTTGAGAACTGCTGTTTTAGATGCTTGTAGCTGAATATATTGAGCTAACCAAATGGTAGTTGCTTTATCTACAGAAAAAAGCAGGCTAGGGTCCCCACCTGCCTGTGAAGCCTGCCCCTCACATCCGAGTACGGTCCACGTGGGGCTACAGGACAGCTCCTCAAAACACTCCAAGTGGGCAACTTGCCGACCCCAAGGTCTCCTGAACGCTTCTGGACGCTCCCTCTCCTACCCTTGGCTCTACGCGTCTCCTCATTTTCCCTGGTTCACGGGCCGTTGGCTCAGTCCTATCTCAAGCTCTGGTGCCTTCGCCAGTTAGCTTGCTTCTCCCCATCTGATCCGTCTTCAGGATGACGGCTCATCTTCCCCCTGGTTTGAATGTGCAGGGACTGACCCCGGGCTTGGTCTTGGGACGGACTCCAGTGACCTATGCACACAGAGCAAACCTGGGCGGGCGGGGCCCGGGATTCTAAGGACTGTCCCCTTCCCTAAGCATGTTTTCAGGAAGCTCCCAGTGTGGTCAGCGGCCTCCGTCCTTGTGTCTGGTGGCCTGCGTGGCCTCGGTCAGACCTGGGTTTCATAGTGACGATGGCGACAGTTGCTGACAACAGGTCAAATGGCCACGAGAGAATGACTGACACTGATAGACGAGGGGCGGGCTTGTTTGCCACGTTGTAATCAATTCTGAGACAAAGATTTCCCAGTGCTTTTATTTATTTATTTATTTATTTATTTATTTTATTTTTATGATTCTCATTATTGATGTTTCTATCTCTCCCTCTCTGAAATCAATAGAAATATGTGTTTTTTTAAAAATTATTTTATTTTTATTGGTTTCAGAGAGGAAGGGAGAGGGAGAGAGAGATAGAAACATCAATGATGAGAGAGAATCATTGATCGGCTGCCCCCTGCACACCCTCAACTGGGGATCGAGGCTGCAACCCGGGCATGTGCTCTGACTGGGAATCGAACCCAGGACCTCTAGGTCAATGAAACAATGCTCAATCCACTGAGCGACCCCAGCCGGGTTCCCAAGGAGGCCATCAGTACCTTTTCAGAGTTTGCTTTTAATGAGGCTGTCAGTCAGTACCTTTTCAGCATGTGTATGTAGAATTCACCCACTTGATACATAGGTCAAGTACTTTTTTTAAAACACTTGAGAGAGGAACCCCGAGGTGTTACCTATAATGAACACTGTTTTCCTACACGACCATCAAAGGCATTACTTAAAAGGACTGAGAAATGGGGCGCGGAAAGGAAGTTCCTATGGAATGACTGTCCATGCTGCACAGGGAGCCGGCTGCCTGCCCGGGCTCCCGGAGGACCCACTTCCCTGGAGCACCGGCTCCTCCTCTGCACCGCGCCCGGGACCTCCTGCCACGCCGTCTAAGAATCAGTACCTTTCTCAGTGTCCTAATTTTTATTTCATTCCTCAGAGTTATACATACTCATGGAAGAAAACGTAAAACAAAAATGTATAAACAAGAAAATCCCTCAACCTTGAGATCATTATCTCCAATATTTTAGTGTATTCCTTTTCCTTTCCATATACAGTGTAGGGGGTGTGTGTGCATACGATAATTAATGTGTGATAGCACATCACATAAGTAAACCAGAAAAGTCACTTAGCCATCTACTCATTACATATTTAGATTGTTTTCAAGTTTTATTACTCTAAAAAAAATGCTACAATTAAAAATCATTTTGCATAAATACTCTGATTTCAGCATATTTTGAGGACATCTTTTTAACACTGAAAATGTCATACAAACCAACATATTTTTACTATTCAATTTAAAAATCACAGCAGCATCTATATATTTTGCTACATATTTTTATTGCTAAATAAAATTCAAAATAATAAAGATTCCAACCCAAAATGATTTGAGTACTCTTACCGCATTCAAATTCTATAGCCTTCCCTATGATCCAAAGTACACACAAAAACCATAACACTGTTGTTACTTTTAAGGCATTCAGAATCCAAGAGGATTTAGAATTCAAAATTTAAGTAAAAAGTATGACATTCCTACCCTGGGCGTATGGCTCAGTTGGTTGGAGTGCTGGTCCTGTACACTAAACGGTCGCAGGTTCGATTTCTAGTCAGGGCACATATATAGGCTGCAGGTTCAATCCCTGGTCGGGTACCTATGGGAGGCAACCAACGGATATTTCTCTCTCTCTCTCTCTCTCTCTCTCTCTCTCTCTCTCTCTCCCCGGAAACATATCCTTGGGTGAGGATTAAAAAAAAAGTATGCATTCCTACTGAAAACACTGACTGAAGGATGAAGCGATGGACTTACTCATATTACAAAGGTGATCAGGGAGCCCCTGTGGTCTCTCACCGCTGGGTGAGCGCCACTCCTGTGTGTTTCCACAGCGCCCACTTGTCCCAGTTCAGCCCTTGTTTAGCCGCCACACGCCCCATCAGGCTGCGATTCTAACAGAAGCAGGAGATGGCCCAGCATTTCCTCTGGACCAGGCTGTGGGCCAAGCTCTGCCAAGGAAGAGCCCACGCTTACCCTCGCCCCCGCGGCGCCCTCAGCATTCCTGAAGGGATAAACGGACGAGTGAACAAATGAACAAGCAAGTAAAAGGATGGATTCTATAACTTCTTTACTTACACTGTCCCGTACCCTTGAGGTACCCTTTTTAAACCTTTTATTTTGAAATGCTTTAAGACTTGCAGAAAAGATGCACAAACAGTAGAGTTCTCATAAACTCCCCACCCAGCTTCCCCTCCTGTAAACATCTTCCTCAATCACGGCACGACGATCAGAACTAAAAACGCACCTTGTGTGGGACCACATCGCCTCCAGAGCTGGAGGAGCACCGGTCAGCTAGTCTGCAGAATGCCCCTCAGTTTTAAGTCTGATGTTTTCTCACGATTAGACGGAGCTGACAGACTTGGGGGAAGAGTACTGGAGAGCATGTGCCCTTCTGTCAGATGAAAGGGGCACCTGGTAGCAGTGTCTCCCGGTGTCATTACCTTTGATCACCTGGTGGGGGTGATGTGTGCCCCGTGTCTCCACAGGCAATGTACTGCTTCCCTTTCCAGGCCTTAGAATCGGGGTCACTGAAGTCCAGCTTATGCTCATGGAGAGAGGAACTCAGCTCCAGCTCTGGGAGGGAGAAGTATCAGAGACTGTGGATATATGTGTATCTTAGAACCACCAAAGCAATTAATAAATACCTGGGGGGAGTTACTTTTGAGGCTATGCAACTATCCTGTTTTCTCCTTAAACGTTTGCTCATTAATTTTAACAGTCACTGGTGGATCTTGCCCGCAGCAATTACTACTATGCGTTCAAGTGATACTTTTTATTTCTCTCACTGCTTAATTGAAATACTTTTGTACAGAAGAGCTTTCCCTTTTCTCCTATTTATTTATTTATTTGTATGCACTCATGGGTGTTTATTCTTTGGTTTTTAATCCAATACTATATTATGAATATTACTAGAGGCCTAGCGCGCAGGCCGCTCCTAGCTAGCTGCCCCGCCCTCCGCTGCTCCTAGCTCTCTGCAGCTCCTAGCTCGCGCCCCGCCCCACCTGCCCCGAGAGCCACTGTTCATTTTGTTGTGATGGCATTGCGGCATGATGACCACAGGCCTTTTATGATATAGATGGTTCAGATTGTTCCACCTCGGCCATTGGGAGCTCTTACTGTCACATCCAGCAGCACAGAATCAGGGAGAGCTTAAACGTAAGTTATCAGGGACCAACAGAAATAGGCCAACGATGAAAAGGATAGAAAATGAGCAGCTTTTCAGAAACAGATTTTAGAAAAGATAAAGAGAGGAATAGTGCACTGTTTTAAAATAAGAACATCAACAGGGAAAGATCTGGAATGGGCTATAACATACGCCCATGTATCTTTCTTAATTCCAGGTTACACCAGGAGGTAGCTGGGCGGAGAGGGCACTGTACCAGAGGAGGCAGATGAGACAGAGTCAAATTCTAAGAGATTCAGGTGCTCCCTGCAGACTGCGCCTCCACCCCTCCACCCGCATATATAAACACTCCTCAGTGAGGACCAACATCCACCTTTTATTAATGCTCTTTGGAGACAATGGCTCTTTTATCTGTGTTTTATCTCCCAGCTGCATTAAGACCAAGGACACTCACATAAGATCTGAAGGAGGAGACCCTGATGAATTGGTAGTTTAAAATACAAATGGAACTTCCTGTGTCATCTTGACTTGTTTTATTAACATCTGAAGGTTGATTTACAGCAGATTAGCAGGCGGGAGAGGACTGTTTGTCCAATCACTTTACTTAACACACAATTAGAAAAGACAAACATTCAAAGACCAGAGGCCCAGTGCACAAATTCATGCACCAGTGGGGTCCCTCGGCCTGGCCTGCGGGATTGGGCCGAAACTGGCTTTCCGACATCCCCCAAGGGGTCCTGGATTGCAAGAGGGCGCAGGCCAGGCTGAGGGACCCTACCAGTGCAAGATTGGGGCCGGGGAGGGACCGTGGGAGGGCTCCAGGGCGTGTCCAGCCTGTCTGGCTCAGTCCTGATTGGCCAGACCCCAGCAGCTAACCTACCAGTCGACTGTCTGCCCCCTGGTGGTGAGTGCACATCATAGCAACTGGTCGACCGGTTGATTGTCTGCCCCCTGGTAGTCAGTGCATGTCAGAGTGAGCGGTTGAGCAGCCTTAGCATATCATTAGCATATTATGCTTTGATTGGTTGAATGGATGACCAGACGACCAGACACTTAGCATATTAGGCTTTTATTATATAGGATGGCTCCCAGCTGTGGGCCAATACAGCACATTTAGTTCCAGAACAGTCATTCCATTTCTGTCATCTGTTGTAGTGACCAAGAACAAGTACACCCTACCTCAAGACCACAGAAAAACATTCAGCTCAAAATTCAGGTTGAAAAGAGCCAGTTTTTCCATGAACACCCTGGAAGTACCTGTACAAAGACATCTGTGGTAATGGCGGTGGCGTCAGATGGCTCTAGGCTCAAATCCTGGTCCACTGTGTAAACGGCGTGACCTTGAGAGTAAACCTAAGCCTCCACGCTCTCACTTACAAAATGGAAATATGTATTGGGAGCCAATGCAGAAGACAGACGTGAAGATTAAATGTGATGATGCATGTGCCTAGGGCCTGACACTAAGGGTTCAATAAACACCAGCTAGTATATGGTAACGATGATGATTTCTCTTACTATCCCCACTTCCACACCTAAAAATGAGGGGAAGCTGGAGGTGTGGGACCCCAGTCACTGAACAGGAATGCGGTGATGTAAGGGAATTGTATTTCTCCATCTCTTTGTAAGGAAATGAGTACATGAAACCATTGCATTAGTTATGAAAAGTCAGTCGGCATTAAGACAACTTAATGCATTCATTAGACTGTGTTTGCACTTGAAACAAAGTATACTAGACTGCCTCCAACCTTCCACACCTCCTCCCCTTCCTGAGTACACAGGCTTATCTTTGGAGAACAATGTTCTGCCAATTTTTAAAAGAAAAGAATCCTAACATTTCCCTGTTTTCAGGAATCCAATACCAACACTGAACATTCCTCTTTTCTTATTAAAACCATAAAGTAAGCGCAACCTCTAGGGGAAGTGCCCGAGTGTTCTGTTCCTGCTCCCTCTCCAGGGCCTGGACCGGTGCCTGGCTCCTACCTTCTGGGCCAGGCCAGAGCGGATGCATTCCTGCTGCTGTTAGGTTTTAGGCTCCTCCATTTTCATCACTCCTCACAGAGACACTTAGCAGAGGAAAGATGCTTTCCTGTATGTATTCCTACATTTTTACATGCCCCACACTCATTGCTTCATAAAACTGTGGAAAAAACTTCCATCTCCATCACTGACTATACCTATTTCGCCATGAGCATAAATGCTGTCCTAAATACAGGTTGTCTTATCAGATGTATTTGGAAACAGCAGTTCATTGGGCCAAATACTGTCCTAAATACAGGTTGTCTTATCAGATGTATTTGGGAACAGCAGTTCATTGAGCCAAATAAAAGAAAATGACTTAGCCCTGACTGGTTTGGCTCAGTGGATAGAGTGTCGGCCTGCGGACTGAAGGGTCCCGGGTTCGATTCCGGTCAAGGGCATGTACCTTGGTTGCGGGCACATCCCCGGTAACTGTGGAAAAAACTTCCATCTCCATCACTGACTATACCTATTTCGCCATGAGCATAAATACTGTCCTAAATACAGGTTGTCTTATCAGATGTATTTGGAAACAGCAGTTCATTGGGCCAAATAAAAAAAATGACTTAGAGTGGGGAACCATAAAAAAGTACATGCTGTAAACATTTTATTTTTTGATCCCCACTAGAGGGTATGTTTATTGATTTTAAAAGAGAGGGAAAGAAGGAGGGAGGTAAAGAGAGAGAGAGGAACATTGATGTAAGAGAGAACACTGATTGGTTGCCTTCTGTATGCACCTCAACTGGGAATCAAACCCACAACCCTTTGATATAAAGGATGATGCTCCAAACCAACTGAGCCACCCAGCTAGGGCTGCTTTAATTTAAAACATATAGCTGTGTATTCATTGACTAATCTCTTGGTGTGAAGTCCAACCTTCTCTTTGAGGTGGTTTACAAACCAATGAAGAATATAACTCAACTAGTAGGACAGCAGTGCTTAACTTTTGGTCCCTGGACCACACCTCACATCACGAGGAAATCTGTTAGAAATGCACATTCTCAGGCCCTTTCCAGACCTACAGAATCAATAACCCGAGGGGTGGGACTGGGCATTCTGTTTAACAAGCTTCCAGGTGACTCTGACGTCTCCTAAAGCGCGAGGAGCACTGCCGGGCAGACGAGATGTGCAGGTGTAGGCAGATGGGCGACCCCGCCAGCTGCACTCCGTGTGCCCTGAGCATCAGCCGCGGGCTTTGCAGAGGGCCTGGGGTGCACCAGCTAGTCCAGTGAAGCGGTTACCATACTTCAGATAAACATAACGTCAGTGAGCTGTGCCTTGGATTAGGCAACTGTTCCTTAGAGTGGCCGACGGATGCTGCTCACAGCAGCTAAATGGAACATGAACCATAACTAGCACTTGCAAGTCCCAATTTCCCTGGTTCTCGGCTGGAATCTCTGCACAGGCTCACTGTCCATGGCCTCCTGTCAGTGACCTCTGTGAGGGGAGTCACCTTGATGCCAGCGTCCCTTCCACCAGTAACACCCAGGTGGGGACGTGTGCTGCACCCCAGCAACCACGCAGGGCTGGGCCAGGCAGGCTGGAAGCCAACCAGCACATGCCCTGTGTGGCTTCTGCTGTGTTCACCGGCTTCCCGCCTGCTCTGTGCGAACAGCGAGCAGCACTCTTTCTTCTGCTACCAGCTAATTTACGGCCACATGAGTATAAGCGTCTCCTGGTTCTTTCATCACTCGTAACTTTGTTCTGTCAGTAATATCTGTCACTCTGTAGTTCAGTGAGCTCTTTCACACACAAGATATCTATATTTCCAAGTGGAATCTGAGATGAATTTTGATAAACATGCATTCTGTATCTTAATAAAAAAGGGATTCTCCCCCCCTCAACTACAGGAACATATAAATGTTTTAAAAGTTTCTGAAACCTGCCTTTTCATTAGGTGAAAATTCAATGTCAAAATAATATTAAAAGTACACAACACTAGAGAAAATGGTTTTAACCACGATGTGATAAATAAATCAGAATACAAGCTGCTCGTGATTGTGGTGCTCCCCGTTCTTTAAGTTTCTTGCCTGTCCGCAGCGGCAGATCGACAGCCTTTTAGTTTAACACTTATGCACCGAGGCAATCTTGTTGGGACTTGACAGGACACGGCCACCGTCTTTGTCCCTGCCGCGCAAAGCTGCCACAGCAAAAGCTACGTGCCACGCTGCACTGCACGGAGGCCATGTGCCCAGACCAGGCAGTTCAAAGCCGAGTTCCGATGGACCGAGTGTGAGGTTCAGTGTGTGAGGGTCAAGGTAGGAGCTATAAGCTCAATGTTACTTTGTTTGGCGACTTTCCGCCCGCTGGCCGGCTACACCAGGACCCTTTTGGAAGCGAATGCATTTCAGGTGCTGAGCCTTTTCCAGAAGCCAAGAGCCTGCTTCTTCAGCTGTGCCGCCTCAGACAAGGCCAGCAGCGTGCTATCTCCTTGAGGGATATTTACTTACATATTCAGTTCAGATTTACAGTGCCTGGCTTGCGAATGAAATGCCACTTAAGAGGAGAATGCCATCCCATTGTGGGAGATAAATCAAACAAGCACTTACTTCAGCAGCCGCCGGAATCACACATCTCCGCGCAGTATGTAGGTTACCTGCACAGCCTTCCACGCTCCGCCCCCTGCATTTCCCTGGCGACCACACAAACTCACCCGAAACCGCTTTCTTCGGCAAAAGTCTCCTTCCTGAGATTAACCCCTTGGTTCCTTTAGCGAATACGACGATCACAAGGCAACAGAGCTGGGTGGACGTTTTAATCGAGAAGGTCACGCGCAGGAGAAGTAAGGGTAGGAGCAGCCCCCATGGGGGTCAGAATCACATTTACGACAGTCATTGGGCTAAACTCAAGTCTCAAGGGAACAAAACTGAGTCAGGTTCATCGTGTTCGCAACAGGACAATTTGCTCCTGAGAATATATGGTTAACAGACATCGGCTCCGAGAAGTGGAGGTCTCACAGCTGCGGCCTTCTGCTGCGGCTTCGCGAGTAATCTCCGTCCTCTTTTCTCAGAGCTGTTTTTCCAGGGGTGTTGATGGGCTCGCACAGAATCATTCACACGCTGGCCCTGCAGCCACAGCCCACACGTTCCGTCCGCGCCAGCTGGCTGGGTAGAGGCCAGGCCTGCATGACAGCTGCTAACGACGCACACAGCCCTGGTCCTCAGAAGACATTCTTGAGTTTTACACCTGAGCTTCTCTGATTTGGCCACTGGACTAAAATGTTTGCAGACTTGGGGATGTGTCTTTCAGCTTGGGGCGTGGGGGTGGAGAACACTAAATGCTTGTTCTCCAACCATCCTCTTCATGCAAAGAAAAAGATCCTTACCAGCACAACCACGACCTCCCTGGCTAGGCTCACGGCTCTCTCTTCAAGTCTTAGTTAGTTAGCCAGTAGCGCTGGGAAGGGGCCGCAAAGACAGGTCTGTGCTTAGTAAGGAGGATGGAAGGAAAGGACCCAGAGCCGGCCTGGGAGGGCGGGGAGGTGAGCGGAGCAGGCCCAGCCCCGCCTGCCGCTGGAACTGCCCATTTCCTCCTCCGCCTTCCTGATGGGACTGGCACTCTCCACCCTGTGGCAGCACGCAGGGCTGGGCTGCAGTGCGCCTTCAGGCATCTGGTACAGGAAGCCTGCGCTCTGTGGCCGGAGGCCCTGTGCAGGCAGTCAGGTGACGGCGACGGGGGGCATTCTCACACAGGGCACTGGCCCAGCAGGCCCGGCTGCCACCTCCTCGCAGAACCAGGGGGACACCGTGACAACACCGCCTCGTCCTGGCCCTCCCTCAAAGTGTTTCTCCACCTTAATGTGGCTTCTCGACTGGAATCCCAAGAGCAACTCTCCACCCGTGAACACAGCGTGGCCACACTTCGCGTGCTAATCAGGAACCTCTGACCTGCGACCTTTCTGCAAACCCAGCGGCCACACTTTCCTCCAGTGGAAGGTGACGTGGCAGGTAAAGACCTCGCGTGGTTGCTGAGAGCTGCCCAACTCTGAATCCCCCCAAACCACCCCCAGAAGCAGCCCACAGCCTGAGAGCCTGTCCTTTCTTCCCTGGGCGGTGCCGGCCCGCGGCTCACCAGCCCAGTGGGCAGATGGTCACAGCCGCCTCTGTGGGGCCCCGCCCCTGTGTTCAGGTCTCCTCCGAGGCACACCATTCAAGGGCAAAGTGAGGTTTATGCTCCCAATTAGTTGTTCTTGAAAACCGGGGGCTGTATTGCACACGGCAGAAGGAAAACTGCTTAGTGCACACTCTGTGGGCCTCCGAGCGGCAGGTGCCTCCTCACACCATATGTGATCCGCAGCTGAAGGCCCGAGGGGAGGAGAGGGCAGAGCCACACACCCGCAGCCACAGAAGCCAAGCATTCAGACTGCGAACTGCAGGGACATGTTACCGATCAAGTCCCATGATGTAGAGCACCTGTCCCACCCCAACATGCTTCTCTCTAAGGTGGAAGCATCTTCAGCCATGCCCATCTGGACACATCTGGGAAGGAGCCCCAAGAAGAAAAGTGAGGTCTCTCTGGATTTTATGAGGCTTTTAAGGAACAACTTCTCTGCTCTAGTATCTTAGAAAGAAGTGTGACTGCGCCAAAAAGGGTCATTTGCCAGGCAGTTATGTGTGTACTTTTCCTGCTGGAAATGAGATCTGGTGTGAGGAAGGTTAGGCGACGGAGAGGATTTGTGTGGAAATGTGCAGCAGTCCACGCCCACTATTTCCTTCTCCGATACACCCCAAAAGGGACCAGCACAGCAGGCCGGTCTGACCAAGATGACAGCAATCTTTCCAATTTCTCCTTCGAAAAGAGAATACGCAGACATGCAATAACAAATGCTTTTAGTCTAGATTTCATATCAGGCACTTTGATGAATAGTAGCCTAAAGGGCAACATATGTATAAGTTTTAAGTCTCTCCTGCAACACAAACTGTCCTGATTTATGCCTAAGATAAAGGCAGTTCTGAGAGCTACTTCACCATATTTATTATTTTACTGAGGGGGAAAATGTTGATTCAGCCCTCAATCTGCCACTGCTGGTTATAAATGTTGGTAAGAGACCAATGCCGATGTCTATAAATATTAATCTATTTGCTATATGTTCTGGGCCCCTCCCTTTCCTCCCAGAACATTCCCCCCTTATTCTTGCTGCATTTACACAAATGGAATGGGTGGCCTCTTTGAAACCCATCACTGACGGGGTAGCTGATTGCCCAGCAAAGCTCCAATTCAATCTTTATTTACAAGAAGGCTTTACGGACAAATTTTGATATCTCTTTTGCCAACTGATAAACAGGCACTCTTATCTGCCTGTATATACTCCCTCCTCCCAATACAAACTTCAGCTTCAAGTGCTATCTACGATTACTAAATTCCTTTTTTTAAAATATAATCCTCCTTACTTTGACCCTGGAATTAAAACAGAACCAGACACTCCCACTTTCTCTAACATCCTGTTTGCTTGACTTAAGACACGGCGAACGTATCCTTGTGGGATCCACCTCACATCCCTGCTACTTCCGCTCCCCAGGAAGCACGGGAGCTCCTCCACTAGCAGGAATGGAAACACCTGAACACAACCAGCAGCTTGTGTTTGTCCAGGGTCAGGTGAGAAACGATGGCGTCGCCAAGGGTAGTAGGCGAAGCTTGGTGCGGGAGAGAGGCTGCCATGCACATTCCCTCTCCTGGGTCTAACAGCAGGCAGTGCTCGCACACTCCAGCTTCACTGCGCTCAGCACCCAGTTAGAAGCCAGGCCCGCCCAGGACGCAAAGGGCCAAGACAGATGATACAACCACTGCCAAGTAATTCAATTCAAGTTCCTCTACGTGTAAGATTTGGGACTAGGTATGGTCCACTCTTTAACCTCTATGCAGCTGTACATTCGTGCCCATTATAGGTGAACACAGGTTGTCACCCTTTCCATTGTAAGAAGTACTTCTTAGAGATGGGGATTCTTAAGAGAGACTCTGCAATACAAAGAGGCTAAAGATTTTCAGGACAGTTTTCAGAACTTTCACCAATACCATTCTTGGCTAACTTTTAAAGCACTTGGTATACACACTCCATGCGCTGGTTGGATTGGCTGCCAAAGATCCACTGAGCTGTGGCATTCCCTGTGGATGTGCACCTTTCATTAGTCGCAGTGAGCTCTGTATGTACGAGGACTCAACATTCATCTGCACCCCGTCCCAGCCTGCACGCGTGAAAACGGTGCTTCCTCACCGCTCTTCCCCCGACAACGGCTGCTCCTTCTTCCAATCAATTCTGAAGATCTCTGGGAGATTTTACATGTTGGTTTAACATCACTTCTTCTAGTAAAGACTTTTTAAGGAACTTGCAAAGACTATTGCTCTATGATCTTGTTAAAGGCAAAAGAAAGTAGTTCAAAGATGTTATTAAAATCCTGACCTGAGACACAAGCAGGAGTCTCAGCCGGCATTTTAATTGTAGCCGGAGCATTGCTCATTTCCATTAAGCCTCCCAGCCAAGGGCTCCATTCAGCTGCAGCCTTTCTACCACTGTGTCCCAGCTCGGAAATCAGTTTTGTGAGCACACTCATTATAAACAGAACTTCCTGGCTTATTGTAAAATAATTTACTTGGGTTTCAGATTATCTAGATTGATATAAATAACTGGTGCTCGTGTTTTAATATACAAGAGAAAAACGGAACACAATTTTAAAATCACTTAGAATTAACAACTAGGTCATTATGAGATTAACATTAAAAATATTTTAACTCTCCAGCATTCTATGGAGCTTAATTTTTCAACAGGATATAACATTAAATATGAAGAAGAGGACAAACTTCATGATAGTCACAAATAACTTAGTGAATGAGTGTCAGAAGTAGGGACATTCAACCAAACATTCCTATGACCCGACACTTGAAAAGAGGCCTGTTCTGCTTCCGTTTTATTTCCTGAAGCAATCAAGCAATATCACCAAGCGTGTATGACGGGGAGGCAGACAGAGCAACATGAACTTCTGCCCACTGGTGAGCAGGTCAGAGGCTGCGCCAGGCAGGCGGGTCAGAGGGCTGGGAGAAACCCAGAAGCCTGTTTCCCAGAAAGCTCTCAGCCGTCTACTGGGGAGCGCAGTCGATATTCTGAAATGGTACTGAAAGCTGTATTTCTGAGGTGAAGGCTGATAACAAAACTCTTTTTCCCTAAAGGTCACCTAGTGTATGGCCATAATCACTATAAAAACTTAAATGGCTATCTCTATGCTAGAGGTCATAATAAAAATAAAAAATAAAAAAGAATCAAAAACAAAATAAAATGGCTTGACCACGCCAGCAAGCGTGGAGCGTCACCGCTGTCAGGAAAAGTGTACGGGTACCACGTGGTGGTGAGCATTTGCTATCACGTTAAACCTAGAAATGTCTCTTAAATGTTCCTCATTAACGGAACACATTATTCAATTCTGTGCTAAATTTCAAAATAGCTCTTTTAACTAGAAACCGGAAGCGAGAAGTCACAGCAGACATCAGCCTGATGACTGAGTGAGCTCACCGAGGTTTCCGAGGCAGGGAGAGCGGCCCCGCTGATGTTTCTGGAAGCATCGGGATTTCCATCGCAGGCTGAACCACACACTCGGTCCCTTGAATGCCAGATACAAAACAAACTGTGTTTGGCTTTTAATTAAGTCTTTATCTTTGTATAAAAAAAAAAAAATTTAGGCCTCGGGGTTTATATTGTCATTTTACACAAAAGTAAGTGGCAAATGCCTTTCCACACGCAGGGCCATTAGATATAATTATGCAGTGGGTAGGGTGTATCACACTACAAATGCCATTTGGTTTTACAGTTATAAACTCATCAGCATTTATCAAAACATTGCCCGGAGAAAGACGGAGATGGCTCTAGCTAGTGACAAATTCAATACCATCTTTGAAAGCCCACGACCAGGAGGTGTCACAGGAAAAGACACTCGCTGAAGCTGCGGTCTTCATGCCCATTTCATAGAAACCGTGCTCTCCGGACAAGCCCCCAGCCACAGGCCATGTCGGTGGGGCTCGAGGTCTCGTTCCTCCCTGAAAATCACAGTCCACCCTGCTTCTCAAATGGATGCAGGTGTGCATGCCAGCCGACTTCTGCAGGGAGAGGCACATGTGAATTCATGTGGATGAGCTTCAGGCTGATTTCATTTGCTTACTCACCCACACGCCTTGCCTTGGTACTTCTTAGTCAGGAATCCCTTAGTGCGAGCCTAGCCTTTCAAAGGGAGACACAGGGCCTGTCCCCACTGCTGCTGCGCTGGCGGCCTCCCCTCTGAGCACCACTTCCCAGTCCTGGTCCACCTGGTGGTTGCCCGGGGAGATTTGTCTCTTGAAAGACAAAATGGTTGGGCTTTGAAAAGTCTACTTCTTTCCTGTCCCCATTTCAGTCTCACACAACTTGCTAATGTGAAACCTTGCCACTGGTCCCAGGCAATGATGGCACAGGCGGCTGTCAGAGCCCCTCCTGTCCTCCTGGGCTGGTGCCTAACGCCTGGGGGCGAGGGGAGGGGAGCAGCAACAGCACCCAGAGCCGGGGAGAGCCAGAGCTGCTCTTAGCCAGGCGGGAAGGAAGCTGAGCCCAAGGGGAGACCCTGGTTTTAGAGTCCTCATGCTGCTGACTACATCATCAGGCCTTCCCTTCGTAGGCTGTGTGCTTCAGAGATCTACAAACAATGGACACTTCTCGGGTAGAGAGCATCCCAGAAACCCAGCAACTGCACTAGAGGGCAGATCTGTGTCTCTCCCTGACCTGGGCCTTCTTACCACATGCGCCCCCCTTCTATCCCTGTCTGACCTTCCCCACATGCCCTGGCTCCTCCCTGAGCCCGCTTTCCAGGAATTAGACTCAGAACCCCAACCCACCAGCATGGTTTTACCAGCTGAGGGAACTGAGGGATTCTTCCCCTTCAATCAAGATCCAGCCACTCTAAATGGCCCCCCACCATTCTCTCAGTCAGCTCAAGAGAGAGAAAGAATTGTCCAAATACTCTTGGGAAAACCCAGTTCTTTCAATTCCACAAAAATCCTTCCCCACTTTGCATCGCGGCCCAGCATCAGGCCCACCCACAGCACCACGATGCCCTGGGCCTTGCCACAGCTGGTTTGCCATGTGCCTCAAGGCATCCTCGTGTCCCCCACTTCCTTCTCAGCCCTTTGCTGACTAGTTAACTCCAAGTCACTTTCCAGGGCTCAGCTCAGACACCATGACCTGCCTGAGGCCTGAAGGGACTCCTCCCTCGCCAGGCTCAGGACCTGTTCAGGGTCCAGGCACCTGTGCGTCCCCACCTCAGAACTTACAAGCTCATAGGCTGCTTTCCAACGGGACCTCGGAAACATGCTTTCCTGTTTCCCTCCTGTCTACAAGCTGGAGAGAAAAATGTCAGTCAAATGTGTGCCTTAAAGGCTGAAAATAAAAGGTATGTACAGCTCTTCGATAGAAAAGGAACATGAATTCAAGACATTATAATCGTTTGCTCCCCGATCCTACTCTGGTATTTTGCAAGTAACTTATTCAATAAAAGTGACACATAACTACAACTAAAGGTGTTTTAAAAGGGACTTTAGAGGGGGAAGGAATAAGAATGTATTTTAGTTCAAGGTTCATTTTAACTATTTTAAGGGAACTCAGTGAGCCTTATTAAGGTGATAAATAAGAATGCATTAGAAGACAATGGTGCATTTGCTATTTAAGGGTCTACATTTCTTGTTTCTCACCAACAGATGTATTTTTCTTTACATTTAACCTGATCTTTTTGATTAGCCACACAATATCCATGAAACACAGAACAGTGTCTATTCCGTGCCCAAGGGTAGCAGAAGCTTAGTGGTTGTCTTTACCTGTATTTAATTTCAAGCTTGCCAACCCCTGGCTTCAGAGGAGGGGAGGAGAAAACAGGTTATTTAAAATTGATGGTGTTATCATTACCCATCATTAAAAAGTGATGCCGTTGTGCCGTTTCGGAGGTAGCAGGCGGTGAATATTTAATGCTTATGCTAGTATTTATTAATTTCACATTCCTACAGTTCTTTATACAACGACTATTTTAAATGAAAATGACTATGATTTATATTTTGTACAGACTCCCTGGCATTTAATTCCTACTCACAACACATTTGCATTTGTGCTTAAAAAGCTACCCAGCAGCACCTCTACATCGAGGAACTGTTTAAAACAATAGGCACCAGCAGGATTAGGACAGAAAAAAGTCACCTGTGTGGGCATTTGTTAAAGAGCTGGCATATGGGAGAAGGAAGCCTCGGCAGCCGGCCACGCCGGGTCTCTCCGTGGAATACATTAGACCAATACAACAGCCCGTCCACAGACAGAGCTAAGTGGAGGCAAACCGAGAAATACACACCAGCATATGCACATACATCCTCGCGGTGAAAAATAAAACGTGATGTATTAAGTCGCACACACCACGGTGACTCGGCCGATATCAACACGCACATCGGGTTTATATTCTCATTACATCATAAACATCTGCAGGGTAAGAACTGGCTTTTACAGATACATTTCTTTATTTTGTAATGTATTTGCAACTAGCTCTGTTTTTATTGACAAGTCTATTTCTTTGACAATTAGCCGTTGATTGGAATGCTGCAAAAAGCTCCCTGGGTGCAGATGAGCAATGTCTACCCTCTACGCTCAAATCATCTCTATATTAAGCCAACATTCTGGTCTGAGCACCTGAAAACCCCCACTCCCCTGTCCCCCTTCCTCCCTGCACTAAGCATGCTACTAGCTCTGCAGAAGCGGACAAAGAAACGTCAACCTGTGCCGAACACTAATAAAGACCACATTTTCTCAACACAATTGCATCCAGCAAGTTGGGGGCCTGAGGCAAAGTACAGAATGGGGGAGGCTTGTCAGCAAGGGAGCCCCTCGCAGCGGGCAGCCAGCAGCCGGCTTGAGTCGACAAGAATATACTGCTGACCAGCAAGCATGCACCACCAAGTCAGCTGGTGGAATTGCTCTTGCTGTGGTGAGGCTTGGTTGGTTTCCTCTACCCTACAGAACCACGCAGCACTCACCTGGGTGCTGCCCTCAGCCACCAGGGCCTGATGGTAACTGCATCTCAGAGGGCAGAGCGCTACCATCAACACAGAGGACGGAGTGCGGACACTGGGGCTGCGCCCCGCCCTCTGCGTGGAAGCAGTCCTTCCCCAGGAACGAGTGCAGCTCGTGCGCCCCCCCCCCGCCACCCCTCAAAGAGGAAAGCAATACAATGACTGGGGTCACACTGGCCCGAGGGAGAGGAGAGGAAGAGGAGAAGCCCCTGCACCTCCTGCAGTCCCCCTCGTGCAGGCTTCGCGTGCTCCTCGCGCCTGGCCCACGGGAAGAAGCCTTCTCATCGTGGAGGGAAGACTGACTGTTGTGACATTTTAATGTTTTGCTCCATAGTCACATCCAATGACAGTGACTGTGTGTCTGCTTTACACCAAACGTTGAAACTACAAACACAAATAAGCCACACTCCTCTTCCCCAAGGACCTTAGCGGTAGTCCAGACAGGCAACAGGATGGAGGGAGGAGCAGGAAGCCGCCCTGCCAGCGGTGGTGGCCCGGAGCTCCCGCTCCCTCCCTGCTGCTGGCTGGTGCACAGCACTGGTTCCCAGAGCCAGCCTCACTGGCCGGGTTCTCCCCTTCCACAGTCACGGCTTAGCCCCCCTTCCTGGCTGCCATGGGCCCAGTAAGTCCCCTCCCTGCTGTGCCCTGTGGATTGCCACGGAGCCTTGCCCGGTCCTGTTGCAGAGAAGGGACATTTTTTGCCTCTTGAATTCCACATGCTCTTTATAAATAGAAAAATAATGATACACGCTTCATGAGCTAATAGGAGAAAATCATACAAAGCACTTAGAACAGCAACTAGCACATAGTAAATGCTACCTGTAATTAGGATTGCTCACCATTTATTACAATCACATGTGGTAGATATAAGCATGCTTAAGAAGAATAACTTGTCCTCTGGCAATTCAGGATTTAGGAGGACAGATAAGACAGGTCTTTTTACAACTAGGATGCAGGAGAGGATCTGATAAAGACCCAATGAATATTTTAGAAAGACGCAGAAGTAAGATGGAAGAAGGAGGGACATAGTTTGTGATTACTATGGAGGGCTCTGAATGTCAGAGAAAGAAGCAGCCTTTAATCTATGAAGCTGAAAAGTGACTGAAGGTGGTTAAAGCCTGGGTGTCATGGAAATGCAGTAAGAGGTATCGGTATCACACTTACTCCAGGAAGAATTCTATAGGGGTTTATAAGATGGATTGAATGCTGCATTTGTGATGAGGGTGGGAAGCGGGGACCACGAAAGTGTAGAGACGAGCTAAGAGGCTACTGGACCATTGCCAGGAAGCTGGTGCCGGCCTGCACGAGGGTGGGGGCGCAGCAGTCTCGAATAGGAAAGGTTGGATTCTAGAATCCTAAAGGGGCCATTCCCACAACCTGGTCCATCTCTAAATGGCGGTGTGGGAGAGAGTGGAGGGAGGGAAGGTGAACGCCTGGAGTGAGTCTGGGACTCGGAGTAAAGACGGGAAGCCGAAGGATGTGAGCAGGGAAGAGCAGACCAAGCGGTCAAGAAGCTCTACGTTTTCAAAATGAGCTCAAGAGTAAAGAAAGATACAGACTTGGGGACCATCTCAATCAAGATGACAGTTGAATCATATCCTCAGAGATCACTGGGAAGTAGGCAAATACCCAGGATCGGTCAAGACAGTTGCTAAGAAGGCCATCCCTTTCAAACCCACCTCCCACCAGGCATTTTGAGGGCAGACACTCTAACAACCCACAGACCAGAAAACCAGACACATCAGCACTTATTTCTAATTACAGTGTCATTAGACCGACATTCCAAGGCTGCAAAAATGGAGCTGGGGTACAGTCGACGCCAACCAATGGATTAGCAAGTGAAATTAGACAAATTTAACATTGTGACCCCTCAAGTCAAATAGTTCCCTAAGACCACCTAACAGACAAGTGTCAGGCTAAGAAAGGGAAGATCCCAGATCTACTTGGTGCTAAAATTGCTCTTCTTTTCTAAACTAAAAACAGTTAAGAGCCCAGGGATGGGCCCCAGGTACTCTGTGTTAGATACGACAGGGCAATCGTGCTCTTGCGTTTCCCAGCTCGGAGGAGAAGACTGAACTCTTCCCTGCCCTCCAAGAGGAGCGAGAGGGGCCAGGTACCTGCTTGGCTCTGCAGGCTCACGGTGCCGTCCGGTATCAGCAATGAAACCATTCCTCTCGGGCAAAGACAAAGACAAGAGAGAGAGGGGGGTCAACCAACTGATGAAAATCTGCATAATTTTCCACACATACCCCAATATATTAAGCACATATTTTGCCATGGGCAGCAAATTCAGTTTAATTAGACAATATTCCTTCCTACATGTGAAATACTCTGCTCTGACCCAGCTAATTGTGCTGCAATGCTCCCCTGCCCCCAGATGGAGCCCAGCCAGCCGGCATCCCCGGACGAGCGCGTGCCCCGTGCACTGAGGGGCTCCACAAAGCCCAGCTGCTCCTAAAGGACAATGACTTGGCCCCCTGCAAGTTACCATCAAGACACTGGACTTAATCCGGTTACACACAAGCCTGGATCGGTAAGCACTCGCTCTGCAGTCAGGGATGTGAGTCTTGGGTAGCAAGTCTTCAGACTGTCTCATCTCTGTGTTTTAAAAGTTACAAAGAGAGCACACAGTGTGGAATGCAGGGGGCATGTCAGCAGTGGAATATCTCAACAACAGAGTCCTGTTCGGGGGCCAGGGCTCATCGCTGCCGCCAGTGGTCCCCCCCTTCCAGCACTTGGATTGGGGAGTAGATGTAAATGTGGCCACAAAATGGAATGCCTTTTTTCACTCAAATGGAGTCTGAGCAGTTTTCTTTCTAGAGGGGTTTTAAACAATAAGCTCTTCATTGCTTGCATCTCCAAATTGCTTTATTTGGCATAGGGATGAAAATGCTGGAATTTATATATAATGTAGCCATCCGATAAGAAAGCAGAGGAAGAAAAGGAACAGGGGATTAATTATCAGTCCTACAGAATGAACTTAACCCTGATAAGGTAATACAGTCCCCATAGGCTCAAAAGATGAAAACATTACAGCATGCCTAATGCACAGACAGCGATCCATGTTGTGTACAAATCAAAGCGGGCCTCAGGCAGCAGTTCTGGCTCGGACGTTCCCGGGTCGCAGTGTGTGGCCGTTGTCAGAAGGAAACAGGCAGCCTGCTCGGGGAGGCGGCAGCCCTGCTGACCAGCCCGGCAGATGAGAGGACTTCAAAGGTACATTTCCATCCAGATGTGGCTTCATCATCAAGTTTGCTGATTTACCCATGAATGTGGTCGCTCGGTGATTAATGATGAGGAACTCCACCATGACAAGTAACTTATCCTTAATGCATCCTCCTAAAAAGTAAGCAGCATGAGCTGCACATCTCCCTAGACAGTTTGTCAATTCCAGCTCCTCAATGGAATAGAAATAAGAGCTCAATAAGGAGAACTGTGAGGGCCACGGCTCCTCTGGCCTTGACCTAATGTTCACTATAAATGGATTGGAAACCCCGTAGATTGGGAAGCCCGCCCCAGTCCAAACAGAATCAGTTTCCCTCATTGAAAAAGGGTGAAGAAAGGTTGAGGCCATGCCTTTTGGCCTGAGCCTCCTAAGGCCATGGGTCACAGGAGAGCCTGCCGCAGTTCTGTTAGACGATTCTGGACACCTAACCAGCTGCTCCGGAGAGTAGGAGGCAGACTCTTTCAAACTCTAGGGAAGGACCAAGACCGCCCAATAAAAACAAATAACAATAAACAGGAGTACTGGGCCAACATCAAGAGTTCAGCTCTAGGGAATTTCCCCCCTCAAGACTTTTACTTAAAGAGAATACCAAGATAAATGCTACTTGGACCTCTTAGAGGGGAATGGATTTTAAAAAGGGGGAACAGAAATATTTTCAAAACAGTTATCAAGTTTGTTGACCAATTTCCTATTGTATAGTATACATAAACTTATTTCAAAGTTTTGGGGCTTTTGAAAATCCTTGTTATCCAACTTAAGCTCCTGAATGGCCACTGTCAGATTCATTTCCAAATACTGAAACTTGTTCTTCAAGGAAATCATTTAGTGCTCTGAGAGTTTAGGATGAGCCTGCTAGAGAAGATGATCTTCAGACCCTCGCAAACGTGCAGTGCGCGGTCCACGTTAAGTGGAAATACACGAGTTGTCTACAACCAGAGCAGTACCCAAAGGGAAACAAGCTTACTTCCTAATATAAAAAGAATTTACTTTTCAGCTAAACAACTGACGTGCAAAAGGCAAGTTAAAAGCCATAATCGTGTATTGCATAGCTGACTGAAGGAGAGATGAAACACCACGTCGCTGACGTTCAATCATGGAGCTAGAGAACTGGTTCATTTTTTACGTGTACTTGCTTCCATTTACAACACATTTCGAACCACTTTACAAACCACTTCCACAGAGCTTAGAAATCACATATCGAAGATATACAAGCCATCCTCTTGAGAGTGTTATTGAAACTAGGTTATCTGGACTCAGTAAGTCCTTTCTAGTTCCTCACCTTCAAATTATTATTTTTTGGTAGACTTAATAAAAGTAAGAATTAGCCCTGGCTGGTTTGGCTCAGTAGATAGAGCATCAGCCTGCGGACTGAAGGGTCCCGGATTCGATTCCGGTCAAGGGCACATGCCCGGGTTGGAGGCTCGGTCCCCAGTGTGTGCTGGAGGCAGCTGATCAATGATTCTCTCTCATCATTGATGTTTCTATCTCTTTCTCCCTCTCCCTTCCTCTCTGAAATAGTATTTTTTTTAAAGAAAGTAAGAATTGATTCCGCAGTGTTGCTGATTCTTGCGTGCCAAGTACTGTGGTGGTATTTTGTAAGGGTTACCTCATGCTGTCCTCACAGTAATCCTGTGGGATAGGCTCTGTGATTAACCTCATTTTAGAAAACAGCCTGAGGAGCAGGGCCGAGCAGGTGCCTATGCCAGGATTCAAACCCAGTTCCATCTAACCTCCAGGATAGTAGCACATATGTAATTCTTAAAGTATGATGATCTAGATACGGGACCACAGAGAAACACACCAGGCCAGACAAGGCACCTGGCGTCAGTATTCAAATGTGAGTCACAATACAGGCGTTCTCTGAGCTCCACCGAGGACACGAGAGCGCAATCTGGGTGACCGTTGCCTGAGCTCCTATGCAGCAGAGAAAAGCGTACCCAGAGCACCCTGGGCAGCTCTCTCTCGCTTCTACGGAAATGGTGGTGACCTGCCCGCGGGAGTTGTGGGGTCCCAGGCTTCTCCTGGGGATTGTTGTAGCTGACAACTGACCAGTGGCTCTCCGAGGAGGCTGCACTGTGGGTTTCTACCAATGAATCTTCACATCTGCTGATTCCCTCAACAGGCGAAGGCAGCAAAGTGGCTATGATGAGGGGACAGCCAGGGTCTGGCAATTACTTACAGGGAAAGAAGGGCTTTGTAAATCATGATACATTGACAATAAAATGGAAAGAAAAACTAAGCGAGGTTAAGAAATAACCCAGGGTTTCGAGTAAAATAGGGTCTTCCGCAGGGCTTAGAAATCACTGGCCTTTACCTTACGCCCAGGCAAAGGGCCCCATGAATCTATCTTCTCCCTCTCCCCCTCCGGGGGCTGAATTGCACTCCACACGACACCCCACAGACAGCCACGCACAGCGTTTAGAGCTTTGATGGATGGCTCTCTAGATCAGGTTGCATTATGAGAACAAAACAAGTGGTTGTGAATCATAACGTTTTATGGGTCTGCTGCTTCATACACTTTTCTAAAATTAAGCCTCTAAATTATTCTCCACCCTCATTAGGAAAACAGCCCCAGAAAGAGAAAAGCATTAGGGCATGCAAGAGGCGATGGCAGGTCTGCGCCCAAGCCCAAACCTAATGACACCAGGGGCACCTGGGAGAAAGGCTGGGGGGAGGAAGGCGTTGCCCGGGAGCGAGCGCAGACAGTGCTGCCAGCAGCTGGAGCCCACTTCTCACGGGCAAACAAGCTCCGAAGCCAGCCATTTGCTCATGAACAGACACCTGAAACCACAGCAAGGGGAAGCCAATCCTACACAAAGTCGAGGAGGAGAGGAAGGCAGAGGGTCTAATAAAGTGCAAGTAAGTGTTTACTGCATTTCCACCCACTGACTGGTATGCAAGAGCCTACAGAGTTTTAAAAAGCAGCATAAAAAATAAAATAAATAAAGGCCATTCCCCTCAGGGTTACCATTTAGCTAGAGAGATAGCAGACAAGAAAGAGAACAATGCCAGGCAGCATGGAATCAAACACCCATTTTCCTGGAAGCTGCTACAGTCACTCCAGACACTCAGGGTGGGTGAGATCCGGGAAGAAGACCGGCCATGGTCTGGGTAAGGCGCCCCTCTGAGCTCCCATAACACCCTGCACCCCTGTCTGGGCACTGACCCCCTGCAGTAGATGCCCGCCTCACCTGCATCCTCAGCCCTGTGAGCCTGAGAGCAGAGGCCACGCCCACCTGGTTCTGGGTGGGACCCCCAGAGCCTTGCACTCAGCAATGGCTCTGGAATTGAATACTGTCCAGGGAAGAAGAGGAAGGAAAAGCTCTTGGGGGGTTGGGTCTTGGACTGGCTCCTAAAAGATGATAGAATTACTGAGGCTGAAATAGGTCTTCTGGGCAGGGGCCCACGGGGGAATGGGGTGGGGCTGACGAGCACGGACTGCAGGGCATAGGGAGAGAGGTAAAGCAGGCAGCTGGGGCTGGACAGGCCACACTGGAGTTTGAAACTTTCTACTCCCAGAAATGGGTCTGTTACTTCAAGGCCCTGAGCTGACTTATTATTACACTAGAGGCCCGGTACATGAGATTCGTGCACTCAGCAGGGTCCCTCCACCTGGCCTGCACCCTCTCGCAGTCTGGAGCCCTCAGGGGATGTCCGACGGACAGCTTAGGCCTGCTCCCTAAGCCAGCAGCTGGACATCCTTAGTGCTGCCATGGAGGCGGGAGAGGCTCCCACCATTGCCGCTGTGCTCACCAGCCATGAGCCCGGCTTCTGGCTGAGCGGCGCTCCCTCTGTGGGAGCACACTGACCACCAGAGGGCAGTTCCTGCGTTGAGTGTCTGCCCCCTGGTGGTCAGTGTGCATCATAGCGACTGGTCATTCTACAGTTTGGTTGATTTGCATATTAGCCTTTTATTATATAGGATTAGTACCAACAGAAAGAGTGAGTTATTTAAACACCACCACGCCTACGTTGCCCCTGGCCAGCAGGAATTACTCCATTTCCCCCCCTTCCCCCAGGTGGGGCAATAGGCAGCCCGTCCGTTCCTGGAGAATGCTCCACACCCCCCCTCCTCCCCTGTTTTCTTCTGTGGATTTTAATGTCACTTTCCTTGCTCCAGTTTACCAATTATTTAAAGGTTAGAGTCAGTCAGATAGGTTTTGTTTTTTTTAAGAAAAACATAAAGGAAGGTAGCCTTCAAAAAAGAATAAAGCACATTCATTCATGTGTTCAGAGGCTGTCACTGACCACAATTCCCAATGCTGTTTTTCCTGTTCCGTCTTCTCACCACTACACTAGCATCCAATCAACATGGTCATTCTGATGAATTTTTTTAAAAGAAAATTTTCTAAAGATTTAAAGGCATGTTTAGGCTGCACCTAAAGAAAGAGGTTATGTATTACTTTGTGCCTTAATATTTTCCTACTTCCTTTTTAAAGGCATTTAGCTCAATAACTAATGTTCTCTTACTTTCTTTTCCTCCCTTTCTTTCTCCTTCCTCCCTTCCTTCCTTCCTTCCTTCCTTCCTTCCTTCCTGTTTGTTAATCATCACCCGATGATATTTTTCCATTGCATTTTAGAGAGAGTGGAAGTGAGGGGGAGACAGGAGAGAGAAACATTGATGTGAGAGAGACACATCGATTGGTTGCCTCCTGCATGCGACCTGACCAGGGCAGGGGATCAGACCTCCAACTGAGGTACATACCCTTGACCAGAATTGAACTTGGGACCCTTCAGACTGTGAGTCGACACTCTACCCACTGAGCCAAACCTGCTAGGGCTGTTCTCCTATTTTCAATATGTCTAAGTGGTTAACGGGATTTTCTAAGTTTGTTCCTATTAAATGAACTGACCAGTCTTTACATCCTAGTCAAATGGACTCCATCCAAGAGTGCCGTGGAAGACAGAATCCAGCCGGCTTCATGGCTCCATCCCGGCAGCATCCCGCCCTTGGCCTCTGACAGCTCCAGCCCCACGCTTCCTGACAGGATGAAGGATTGCTAATTTCTTATGCTCTCACTGGTGGTTCTTAAATGCTCACCAATGAACCAAATGTTGATCAGTCAATGCCAAGGAATCAGAAACCAAACTGCCAACCCCCTGATTTATACAGTCCAAAGACTCAAGTTTAAAATGAGATTAAATATTTTAAAACTTACTACAGTGTTTTAATAGATGCAATCACAGAAAACACACACACACACACACACACACCTTGTTAACGCAATGCATAATTTAAAGGAGAAAGGCTAATATTGTAGCTCACACCATCCAACATTAGTTGCACTTCCTCTGTGATAGGAACAGATGCGTTAACTCTCATGTCCTCAGAAGCCCAATGAAGCTGCGCTCTCATTCCCATTTTACAAATGAGGACACTGAGACACACAGTTTCCTAACTGTTCAAGGTCACCAGCTCAGAAGTGTGGAAGCCTGGAAGCTTGACAGAGGTTCACAGGGTAAATAAGGGAAAGCATTAGACTTTCGCTGGAGAAAGAAGAAAAATTAACATGCACTGAATGGCTGTTAGGTGCTTTCACATCTATCATCCCATCCAAACTCAAAGTGGGTCTCATTGTGATAGATGAGACAGCAGAGGGAAGTAACTGTCCAAGGGCACCTGGTGGCTGAGCCCAGCTCCCCGCGGCTCAGTGACCCGCCTCCAGCCCCCACCGCTCTCCAGCCCCCACAGCTGTCCAGCCCCCACAGCTCTCCAGCCCCCACAGCTCTCCAGCCACTGCCTTCCTCTGGGACAGGGCCTGACTCTTCCCACCAGGAGCCCCCAGGGTCGGCCTGGAGCATGAAACCTTGGCTCTCTGCTCTCACTTAGTGATGGTACTGTCTCTGAGCCTCACCATTTCATCTGTGAAATCACCTTACACATGGTTGTTGTGAGGAGAAAATGCAATGATTTCTTTCCCCCCAGCTCTACCGAGGTATTACTAATGAATACAAGTCATACCTACTGCAGCCCCCTCATGCACAGGCTGGTGCCAGAACTCGAGGCGTCACCTGACACCACGATGACACCTGACACCACAGGCAGGACCCACCCTAGTCAGCTTCCTTCTGCCAGGAAGGCAGCTTCCTCATGGGCAGTCTCTCCAGCAATGGCTACACGTTCAGTGCAAACCTGCCTTGACCAGTGACCGTCCACGCGCAGTAAACGCGCAGTAAACGGCGCAGTGTCGCTCGTTCCGGGGGACCCTTGCTGAAGTCTTCTTAGGCTCAGTGCGTTCTGGTGCGACACGCTGCCCTCGATCGGAACACGTCTTCTGTCCACCATCCAGCCACAGATTTAGTGCCTTTTCTGTCTTAATTAGGCACTGATCATGCTCTGTGGCCGCAACTTTTGCAGCTGGAGGTGTAACAGCAAAACTGGCAGGACTTTCTTTTTCCTTCTTCACAATTTCGCGAATGGATTTGTTCTGACCACAGATCTTAGCAAGCTCATTCAGCACACGATCTTTTTCTTTCCTTATTAAGTGGAGAACTTTCATCTTTTCACTTAAAGGAAACACTTTCCGGCTACTCTTCAGCATATATGAACTGTCAGCATCCCTCCTCTGAGCCTGGGGCCCCCACAACGTAAAATGAGGTGAGCTGAACACAGCACGGGGCGCCTTGACAGTGGGTCTGAGAACCAGAGGGGGAGGGAGCATGCGCAGAAGGACACTGGACAGGGGGTGACTTGTGTCCTGTATACAATAGAGTGGACAGAGCAACACTTCATCATGCTACTCAGGACAGCACACAATTTAAAACTTGGGAACTGCTGATTACTGGAATGTTCCACTTAATATTTTCGGCTGCAGTTGACACAGGCAACTATAATTGTGGAAAGCAGAACTGCAGATAAAGGAGGGACTGCTGTATTTAGGTTGTACACGTGCTTTTTTTAACGGTGCACAGTGTGCTTGCCTATTGTATGCACACGCTGTGAAATGACTGCCATGCTCAAGTCAATCACCGCACCCATCACCTCACATGGTCACTACAGTTTCTCAGACAGCATCATGCACACTCCAAAGCCACAGGCAAAAATAAGCACAATTGGTCTTAGTTCTTCAGTTGTTCTAAAGGAAGTGGTGTTTTAGATGTGAGTCATGTTTTTTAAAAATTAGAAAACTTAAAACTGTTTCTAGCCCCATACCCACCGGAGTTTATTTTGCATGTAAGACAGACCTGTATCACCCACTGTAATTAATATTCAGCAAAGGGTAATGTAGTGCTATACTGTAATTCTCTTCCCCCCATAGTCACGCATAGACACAAACACCCACATGCACACACACCCCTAAAACAAACAAACAAACAAGGAAACCAAGGGCGTTTCCTTTTTCTCAGGCCACTAAACACTGACAAGCCTCTTTGTTAAAGCCCAGGGCATTCGAGTTACACACAAAACTCATCTCCACGTGCACTGTAAAGGGAACTTAAATGCAGTGACCTGACAACGGGCACAATAATGGAACAAACCCTCCCTGCCATGCTCTACGCAATAACATAACCTGAATAATATTTTAATGTTAAGATAAATGCCTGTTCAAACCCAATCCCAGCTGCTAGGACTTCTTGTTGAAACAAAGCCTAACCAGGTACAACGCATTCTGATAGTGCAATCTGTTAGGTTCTGGATAGCGCCTGTCTTCACAGAACTACCTTTCTCCCCATTAAGGACCAATTCCGCCAATCAGCCCTCCTGGTGAGGAGCCTCACGGAGGAGCAGGCAGGGCAGGAGCGGGTGGAGGGTGGCCGCACTGCCTGCCACATCGCCACTGATTACAGAGGCTCTGCGACAGAAGGGGAGCGCATTTCAAGAACAACAGAGCCTTTCAGCCAAAGAACATTCGCCTAATTGAAAAGCGACTCGAAGCTGTTATTTTTTACCCCAAAATGCTGAGTCATTCTGCAAACAATTTCACAAAATCCACAGAAGAAAAGCAGTCCCCTCCGGACCCCTATCTGCCCACTGCCTGTGGGAACCCCTGCCGCGCCTTCCTCCTGTGTAGGTCGAGGCCAAGCATCCAAAGGGAAGCAGGGACACTAAGCTCTCAGCTGGGAGCCCCTCACTGTGCAAGGGAAGGGCTTCGGGTGCTGTGCACGAAGTTCCCCCTGAAGTGTCTACACTGATAAGGGCACACGGGGCACGAGGTTCCCGGGGCAGCGAGGAACAGGCCTCCGTAGAGGCTGCTTTACTATTAGGGGCTGCTATCCTGTGGAAGTGTACAATGGAGGAGGGAGGGAAAAGCAAGCCAGAGTCACTATTTACATCAGAAACGCAAGGGTCCTCTGAGATGCCATGGTCTGGCCACACAGACGCTGCGCTCAAACACGTGGACACGCCGTGTCCCGGCGTCTGACGGCCGGCACGGAGCTGCTTCGCCCAGGGGTTAGCTGGGGAGTGACCATGGCAGTGGCCTCTGAGACGTGGCTACAGAGAATGACGAACTGCTCCAACACACACGTCTCAATGACCTTTACAGAATCAAAGACAAATCGGAAGAATGGTTAACCTAACCATTCCTTTGGGGATCTGTAACATGTCAGCATAGAACTCTTCACTCAGCATATACTTACTGAGACCTACTGTGCGCCAGTACTTCTGTAGGCATTGGGTATATGATGGTGAACTAGTGCAGATCCCCATCTTCATGGAGCTTACATTCTAAAGATGGGAGTCAGACCCTAAAGAAATACTAATATATAATTCAGGGTGGGGCAAAAGTAGGTTTACGGTTGTTCATGTGGAAATAATGCAATAATTAATAAATAACACAAGAGCAAACTCTGGTTCACATACTCACCACTGTGAACCTCCTTTTGCCGGCTCCATACACCAGGTGACCAGTGCTTTCAGGCGAGGGGGTTGGAAAGTGCTGTGTGCAGGCCGGTGTTTATATAGGGTGGTCAGGAAGGGCTGTGGGTGAAGTGCCATTGAGCTGAATGTGGAGGACACGCAGGAGGCAGGCAGATGGATGTGTGGGAGGAAGCATGGCTTCGTCCCTGGCAAATAAGAGCGATAAAGCAAGGCCCTCCAGGAGGGTGGGCTTGGTGTATCCGGGACGGCAGGGAGGCAGCAGGAGTAAAAGGTGAGAGGACTGTTCATCTCCTGGGCACTCACACTTCGCCCAGGTGAAACAATACCTCCCTCCCAGAATATCAGCGGGAAAATTACATTTTACAGCAAATATTCCAAACGCACTACCAGCTTTTGCTACTTGAATTTTATAATTGATTATACTTTATATAGGTGACAATTACCAACCTATTTCTATATAACCCGGATTCTAAACTAGCTTGCTCCAAAAAAGAATGCATTAAAGACAAAACAAAGGAAATCCCCCAGACGCACTTCCCGCTCATTCCCCTTGCTCCTCCCCACTCCCTGGGAAGTCGGACGCCCAGGGCTGTATCCTGGCCCTCACTGCCCTGCCCCTGCCCTGTCTCCTGTGACACCTATCTCCTTCCACTAGAGATAAAAAGGTTTTATTTACTTCACTACAAGGTCTCTCCAGCCTCAGAAGTTTGTGGAATGGATGCATGAAAAGTTGGCTAGGCACTCAGCTTCTGAATCTTGACCCGCCTCTCTAACTCCACCAGGAAGTAGAGGACTCGGCCTCAGGCGGCCTCCCTTCCCTTCCCTCCTCCCTCCTCCCTCCCTGCCTGTACCTGCTTCCCTCCCTCTCCCCCAGCTGACAAGGAGCAGGATGTTCATTTTGCTTAAAAACGGCTTTTCTGGAGATGACAGTGTTGTTTATTACAGATGTGCTTCTTTAATGCCTGCTTACCACCTTTACTGGTAGGAATGGGGGATGTTCATGACAGCCCTGCGTGGTAACACTTTCTGCGACAATGGACATGTTCGGTGTCCGCACTGTCCAACTGGGAGCCCATTGGATTTGCTTCTGCTTGGCTTAAAGTCACACAGCCATATGGGCCCAGAGGCTTCTGGGAGGACAGCGTGGGACCAGAGTCTCCTCTCCCGGGGGCCTCTCCTGCAGGTCAAAAGTGACTGGAATGTGAGTTCCAGGAGGGCGGGAGCCCTGCTGGCCACCGCCCAGCCCAGGGGTTCTTAGTGAGGGTCTCAGAGTTGACAGTGAACAGATGGAGGGCGGGTGGGGAGGGAGGCGGAGCGCAGAGGCTGGCCCTGCTCACCAGGCGTGTGCTGCACTGTCTATCCATGTGGCTGGGAGGCCCAGACCTCCTAAGGGGGATGTTTTTCTATGTGGACTCCTGAATGCACCCCTGGGTGTTTTTAAACAGACTATTTTAAATGAGCAGAATTCCTGCTATGTGAAAGCTGGCGCTTCCCAGCGGATCCTTCTTGCTTAGACTGCTTGCTGCAGGAGGCCTGGCAGGATGGGAGCACTCAGCTCCCCCCTGCTCCCCCAGCACCCGGAGTCAGGGACACTGCGGGAGAGCGAGTTTCTTCACCTCACTTGTGATTTCAGTAGGAAATTAAAACCTGTGCACAGGAAGGGAAGAGACCCGGTGTATGTGATCAGGGGTGCTTATGAAGACTTTATTATCAGGCAGGATATCAAATGAGAAAGAGAAACAGCACAGAAGCCCAATAAAACACCAGCATTTGACAAAATAAAAGACGCCTATGGACTTGAACTATTGATGACTGAAGGGATAAGGAGAATAAAAGGAGGAAATTAGAGCAAACAAGATGGATGGTGTAATTAAGAACTGAAAACAAGCAGAGAGGAAGAGAAATTTGAGTGTGTTGGCCATGGAAAGTAAACTACTTCACCCTTGCAAAATACAAAGTAAAGACTGTTTAGAGTTTGCAGGCATCATAAAAATTCTACATTTGAGATGGGCCAGGGCGGGTGGCGGGTTGGCGGCGCTGGCGTCCTGCCTCGCGCAGATCACCTTTGGCTGCCTGAGAACTCCAGGCTCCCACTCCTGTGCTCCTTCCAGATAGCAGGCCCACGTGGAAGGGTCGCTATAGCAACAGAGCAGCTTTGATCTGGGAGGAGGTGGGGGGAGTGGAGCAGGAGATCCGGAGGGTAGCCAGGAGGGGTGCCCACTCCCAGGCCTTCCTCCAGATCCTCAACTGGAGGGTGAATGTTCCAGAAAATGATTAATGCTCTGAGAGAAAAAACTGTCTAATTGAACATAGAGTGATTGCGAATTTTCTCTCCATGTGACAGATAAGATATGATCACTGAATTTCTCTCCGCGGAGGCTCCACAGGAAAGCCCTTTGTGGAGGCGATGTCTCCGTATCTGAGAGACAGCCTTTCTCTATGAAACTGACTCTGCACTGGTTACTAAAAGCATCCACCTGCTTATCAATCTAAAAGCGGCATCTCGAAAGGTCACGAGTGAAGGAAAATCAGATAGACTCTTTCTAATGCCTCGCCGAGGGGCGCTCACTGCTCCCCACCCGGCGTGGCCGACCTTTCCCTCACAAAGAGCAGCTTTCCGGCTCTGGGGGGGCCTGCCTCCTCTCCTCCTCCTCCTCTCCTCCTCCTCCTCCTTGAATCTAACGCAGTGCTGATATGATCATTACGCACTTCCATGATATGCCACTAAAAGGACCTTGAAATTTGCATTACTTTCCCCAAATGTCCAGCCAAATCTCTCACAGCCACTTGGGCATGGAAAGAAATATGTATTAATCATGATAATAAACAGTTTAGTACACAGCACTGAGTCAGAGCTCTTGGAAAACCTGTCATCTGGAGCGGTGAGTGAATAAAAACATTGAAAATGAGTATTTCACTGCGTGTTGCTCTTCCACTGTGGCGGACAGAGCCAGCTGGGACGAGCATTCCCAGAGGCCACGGCGCAGCCTCCCCCACACTCCCGAGAAGGCAGGCATCGGAGCGACATGGGCCGTGATCTGTACTGGGCTCTGGAAACCACTGGGAGAGAATCATTCAAGAGTAGCGATAACGAGGGCCGTGTCTAGCTTCTTGCCACCCGCTAAACAACAGCTGGAGGGGTCCGTGACCTGGCGTGACAGCAAGACACTTGTGTGCGAACAGTCACTGGCAACCTTGCTCTAGTCTGAAGCCGGAGGCCTCCACGCACATGCTCGCCACAAGGGAAGCATGGCCGGTGCAGGCAGCCCTGTTCACACCAAAAAGGCAGGCCGCCGCAAGGCCGTATCGTTTCATTCTCAGCAGAAACCATTTTCTGTAGCTTCACGCAGTAACTCCAGGCGATCTGCATGTCATTTATACGAAGTGTATGAAGGCATTAGTAATGGGCAGGGAACATGGTTCAGGTGGAAAACCAAAAGCCATCGAGTTTATTTCCGCATGCCTCAGTTTCCCTACCATGAACGAATGGGACCACATCACCTCCCTATCCAGGGCCAGTTTAATTCTCTGTGGAAGCCATTGCAAGTCAGATGCCTAATATATTTTAAATTAGTAATAATTAATAATCCAGAGACAACGTTTCTTCTGAAATAATAATAATCTGCACGCGTTCAGCGCATTACGGGGCATGGAGTACAAGGTCACCCTCCCAGGACCTGTGCGTGAGGCAGGACAGACATTAGAACATCCGTTTGTAGGTGAGCAGGACGAAACCAGGGGCAGCAGTTCAGCAAATTTCGGTGCCAGCCCACTCAGCAGGGCAGCGAGAGCGCAAACCCTCGTCAAACCTTGACATCGGTGCTCTTTCCACTCTCGAAACAAGTTTAACATTTGGTCAGAAATACTGTTTTCTTTCTGTAGATGTTGAATCAATATTGATATTCTAATCTAGGGGACAAGGACCCCCTTGCTACTTGCATACTGTAATAGCCTTCAGGAAAATTGCTGCATAGATCTTTTGAAAAAAGAAGCCATATGCTTACAGTCCTTCACTGCTTTTGGAAAAGTGGATACATGACATTTACCAAATGCTGCAGCACAATTAGCTGTCATTAAACTATTGTGAAGAAATAATATTAAAAAGGGAAATACGCAGAAAACCAAAATTTTATATGACTTATTTATAGCTCAAAGATTAAATATAACTATTCTGTCCTATAGAGATCCCACAAAATCCTTTAAAGATCTCAGGGAGCCCTGGCTGGTGTGGCTCAGTTGGTTGGGTGTCCCCCCGTGCACCAAAAGGTTGCAAGGTTGCTGGTTCGATGCCTGGGTTGCAGGCTCAATCCTCAGTAGGGGCATGCAGGAGGCAGCCTCATGGATATTTCTTTCTCTCTCTCTCTAAAAATCAATTTTAAAAAAGATCATAGGGGTTTTTATTCCTTATTCCACACTACATAAACAACAAAAATTAACTTTACTTAAAGTTTCTACCCGACACGCTCATCTCATTCAAACCATTAATTTGACTCAAACACATAAACATTATACTGGACTACTCTGGAGTCAGTATTGCTGAACGAGACAACCACAGCAGTTTTGTCTCATCGTTGCTTAATAGTATTTATTCTAATTGGCTATGATTAGTTCTGTTACGCTGCTTAAGCTAAGAAACTGCCCAGAATTTTGCAGATTTCAATTAATAATCAACATGTTCTGATTCAAGTCCTAATTTCAGGCATAAGAACAGAATAAAAAGCAACCATTTCTTCAAAACTATCAGGCCAGTTATTCTTCGTAAATAATCTTTCGGATCAGGCTCTGTAATTGAGAGGTACATAAAGCTCAGGACAGCACCGCCTCAGGCCTTGCACAAGCCCAGGGGGAGATCCAGGTACTGCGGGTGACTATGGCTTCCCACGTCTGCCTGAATTTCAGTTGAGAACCAGGTGGAGAGACCCCAAGTATCTTGGCAGCACAGGCAATAACCCGGACAGGGTTCACATGACTGACTGGCTGCGAACATATTCAAAGCATCCTGCCTCTTGCGATGCAGCCTCGGGGGGCTCCTACCACCCCCCCTGGAGGCTCCTTGAGGGAATCTGAGCTGCTCTCTCAAGTCAAACGTTTGCAACAGGAGGCCTCAACTTATACCCCAGATCCAGCCTCCCTCATTAATATGGTCTATACTTCACCAAACACTCCTTCCCTCAGTTCTTACAATTTTATTGCAACCAAACTATGGAAGCGAGTCTCGTGAAGCAACTTCTTCCTGGGCACCACAGCCAACAGTCCGCTCTCAGCTCCCTCACCCTTCCAGTCGGCACCACCGTGCTGAGCCCCCACCTCAACACTCTCCCTTCCCCCTCTGGAGTCCCCGTTATCCTGGCCAGCGTTTCCAGTGGTTGTATCCCTCCCCACCCCTCTCCGTGCCCATCCCACGTGGTGATTCCTCTGAGGGTCCTTATAAGTAATAAAGTGGAGAAAGGAGTCCCAGGCAACTGTAAAACTTTCAAAAAGTACTTGTGATAAAGCTCCTGACTCCTGCATAGAATTTTATCAGCTCAATGAGACACAATGCTTATTACTTAATAAATAAAATTTAGTTACATGAATTTTTATCACAAATTTGCTATCCATTCAACTATTAATTATATATAGAAGACTCTGAAACCTCTCTCCAACACCCTACCACACTTCATCCACTCCAATGTTCACACTGACAACAGAGTCCTGGACATCTCCCCTGGAACCAAGTATTCAGTAAGTCCCACAAAATCTATTACATCGCTCCACCCAGCTGCCCTTCTCCTGGCCCCTCCATCACTGTCAAGGGCATCCTCTCTGGACATTTTGACACCTCTAATTTGCCATCAATTGCCCTGACTTTGTACATTGTACATCAGGCAGGCCTTCGCATCTATTCCCCACTGTGTTTGCCCTGGTTAAAGTTCTCACTAACTCCTGGATGGACTGCTGTGGTACTCCCTTCTGCAATCCATACATACTTCTGTTATTTCCTCTTCCAAACTGCCTTCAATGACTTCTGGCTTTCTAGTGTAGGAAATCCAAAGCTCCTAACATGCCTCTGAAGTCTCTGAAGGACCGCCTACCATCCCCCACCAGCATGACTTCCCATGATCACTCTTTGCAGGTTTCAGTCATCTAGCCCACAGTTGGCCAGGGTAACCACTCTCAACATTACCTGACCCCTGTTTTATCTCATGCTGGTCCCTCTACTTAGAATACCTCCTACTATTAGATCTTAGGTCACAAATCCTCCCCATTTGTCAATGCCCAAATTAGGGGATCCTCCTTTCATCACGCCACTTCTGATCGGCCCAACCAGAAGTGAGTTCTCTCTCCACTGGGGTATCATGCCACTTTCTGAGTATTTTCATATTGAAATCAATACATAATGGTTCTCATATAATTAATCTATACATATTTCATCACTTTTTAGAGTGGGAAACAGTATCTCATTTTTGAATCACACACAGTCCTACATATAATAGGTATGTCTTAATAAGTATTTGACAAATAAATTAATGAATAAATCAGTGAATTAAATCCCTGACTTCCTACTGTCAATTTTTTTTAAACAAAATTAGTGTTTAGCAGATTGCAGCGTCTAGGTAGAACACGCTCCTTTTGTCCCCAGTAAATAAGTACTTGGCTTTGAAGAATAAATTAGCACAGGGCTTCACTGGATATGCAATAGAAAATTAACTTCTCATAAAATGGTTCAGTTCGAGTTTATTAGAAAGCTCTCGGTTTTACCAGTTTTTTGCAGAAATGTTGTGGTAAGTGATCAGAAATGGGGAGAGCGGAGCCGCACTGACGGGACTGTCTAGGATCAGAGAGACCTGGATGATGCCATTAAAGGTGGACAGACAGGTAGACAGATGTTCAGCCGCATGATCGGGAACACGATGGTATAAAAGGCTTCTTTGATCATTAGAGATGCTGCTATGACGAAGCCCCAGATAGCTCCTTGGCATTTCTGCTGGCTCTCATCTCCAGCAGGTCTTACAGAGAAAATAAGGCAAACACCGACAGGTCCACCGCCAGCTAGTCAAAGCGGCTTGGCATCTTCTCCTGTTGATTAAGCCACAAATAAAATCATACATGTGCTTCCGACACAGGCAGAGTATGCAGTTCATGAATCTTTACAGAATACATCTTTCAGAAATATTTCAGCATCCATGACTCTGCCGAGATGAAGAAGCTTATAATATATAGCATGTCCTATGCCATCCAAAACATCCCCAAGGGCCAAGAAGATGACACAAACTGTAAGCTCCAAAGTGGATATAAAAGCCAAACAAACCACGGGCCGACACACTTGGAAAGGGCAGGTAAACTGCGAACTGGGCAGGACGCTGGGCTAAGGAGAACTAACTCTTGGTTCCTTAGAAGAGTGGCGAGCGGCCCTAATATGGAACCCCCAGAATGGCAGAGCTAAATGCCACTCACGTTGGCCTCTGGGGTGTGCCTCATGGCCCCTTATGAGTAAGTGACTTCATTGCCACATAGTGAGCAGTTAAAATGAGGGCAGATTTCCTGACCGCACGCCACTGACAGGAATGTGGGAGGGGAGTAGGGCTTCTTGGGGAATAACCGTTGCTGTGAATAATCTGCACAGTGGAGACCGAGCGCGAGTCTGGGCACTAACAACGGCACCGTCTGGTCAGGCTTCCCCATTCGTCTCCCTGTCCGGGTTCCTCCTCTGACACGCAGAGACGACTGACCCTGTTATGTGTCGGGAGGGATTTTCGGAGTACAAATGAGATGCCAGTATATTGCACTGCTCTGTTTAGAAGAAGCTGTATGACTTATGACATCGTTTCTGAGAGTCTGTTGACTACCTGGCTCTAGGGTTCGGGAAGGAGGAGGACGGTGAGGAGGAGGAAGGGACAAGGCAGCACGAGGAAGAGATGCAGCCACTAGACCTGTTTTTATGATCGGGACAGAGGTGAACGCCCCGGAAATCCCACTCTCAGGGACAGATGGTCCTCTCTAACAGCTTCCCCTTCCAGAGTCATCGCTGCATCTTGTGAAAGACAGTGGCTCCAGATGTTCATGAATCATTGATCACATTGCAATTTTAATGGCATAACTCTGAGAGATCCCATGGCACATACCCGCATGGTGGGTCTTTGCTGAGGAAATGGAACGATACAGCATTTTAAGTTACAGGTCAGAAAATCAGCTAAGGCACCAGCGTTTTCCCAGTCCCCTCTCTACGTGGTACAGTTACAAAACCCATTTCCAACACCTTCAATTAGCCACTCGATGTCACGTGACTTTGGCTAAATACAGAAATATTCATAGAGCTCAAGCAAAATGAGAATGGTTGCACTCCTGAGCCCGTGGTTCTCTCTGCACTAGACTCGCGTGGGCAGCCCTCTGTGCCACCAGTTAAAATCTCAGTATCATAGCCCCGTCTGTGATGCCACCTGAACACTGTCAGGTCACACCCCTCAGAGTACTAACATTGGGAAGATCACCATGACTCTGCGTCCTGTAGGTAACAATGAGCAACCATAAAGGTGATCTTAATTGGGTTCTCTTTCAAGGCATCACTACCTCAAATTGCTTCTGTCATAGTTCTTTTTTTAAAAAAAGTTTCAATTCAGGACTGGAGGGAAACATGAAGAGCAGCTGACTGCCTGATGGCACCGCTGGGCAGAGAGGTGACAGAAGACACACGCACGCTCCCCATGCTCGAGGGTGGCATGTACTACAGCTAACACCGAGTCGATTTTCACTTTTGACAGGTCCAGAATTGGCCACTTGCTTTATCTTCAGAGGGAATGTTCCCCAAAATATTGTTTCCTGCTCCACAGGAGAACAACTTTTTTCCAGAGTTCATTAGCAGCAAAAATTGGTGAGCAATGTGTATGTACTTTCCCCTTCAATCATCAATAACTCTCAATAAGGTCTAGAAACAATGGCTGAAAGTGCGTGAGAATGACAAGCCCTGACACCAACAGGTGTCAAGTCACGGAAGAGCCAGTTAGGAGGTATTGCCTCTAAGTTAGGAAATACTTAAACAGTAGACAGAAGCTCAGAGTTGGGCCACTGTATTACTTTGAAATTCATTCTTTGATTCCTGCAGAGTTTCGCACTGTGACCCACTTGTCTTAAGGCTGGACTGCATTATCCATTCTTAAGCAGCAGAAGCAAGACAGCGTGGCCTGGAGAGTCGCCACCCCCACCGTAATCAGTGTCCCTGATAGAGGTGAAGGAGCACTGACCGCAGCCGCCTTCTCCCGAGAACGGTGCGCTCATTCGTCTGAAGACAGAGAAGAGGCCCCTGCCTTGAATTTGCAATGTTTAAAAATGAAAGAAACATACTGTTTGATTCCATGTTCAACATTAACAAAGTGCACACAACGAATCTAAATTAGAAAAAAGGAGAGAAAACTTAGTGTGTAGTACTCTTTCCAGAGGCATCGTGTTCCTCTCTGACTGAAAGCTGATTTCAGATTAGCTACTCTAACTGTATTGTTAAGGCAAATGCAAACGATTTTTCAGTTGATCCGGCCTAAATTAGGCTACAGTTAGGGAAGTAAAATAGTAATTTTTTTTTAAATACTCAAATAGATACATAAAACTCTCAGCACAATCAGCTGCTCCGTGACAATCATGACATTCCTTGGGACAAGTTACTGCAAGATAAGACTTTCAGGAGCTCCCTCAGCTAAGTGATGGCCAAAATTCCTCCCCTCTTCCTCACAAATGGTCACAAATAGAAGAAAGAAACTCTTTTATTGGTGTTTAGGCTTTTAATGCCCACAACTTCACCTCAAAAACAGATGCTGCTTTGAGAAGAATCAAATTCAGGGATCAAAACCCCCAAACACAATTTCCCATGGATGCCTGGCTTCCTCCCTTTTGTCATTCCAATGAAGGTGGATCTGATTCCTTCAGCACAGGTAAGTGCATTGCACAGAGCAAGTAGGATGCCCAACCTGCCCTGAGGAACGCTTCAAACAAAACTTTCCCAAGGGATATTCCCGAACCTGTATGAAGGGGTGCATCTTTTATCCGCAATGTGTCTTAACAGCCTAGATCTGGTTATGTCAGAAGCAAAACCACGAGAAGGAAATAGGAAAAGGAAACGAGGTTATGCGGGGCTGTTTCCTCAGAGTCTCTGCACGATCATCACTGATTACGGCCACCACCGTGAAAACCGCGGCACATGCATAGGATCTGGTCACAAAATCGCTTATCCTCGTCCACTCGATTTAAGGTGCCACTCTAGCCCGGGGCAGTGCTGGGACTGGACCTCCTCTGCCCACCTAGGGAGCGCCTGCTTTCCCCTGGACAAAGCATTTTGCCCATCCCCCTCCATTTTCCCTCCGGATAGAACCTCAGCACTTCCTTTATTGCTCACAGTTTCTTTTGCACTTCAGGGGATTTATACTGAATGATGGCAGAAGAATCCCTCGTCTACAGCAAAATTCCATATTGATATTTAGGATGACTGGAGCATCAGCACATTAGAGTGAAAGCATGGATGAAAGATTCTGGTTATTATTCCTACAGCTGATTCACCCGCACAGAAGAGCCCACAGCTACTGAAATGGGTTTTATTTTTGAAGAGAGATGGGATCGTGTGAGCTGACCAAGGCTAATGGAAAAGCCCAGCTTCGGTTTCTACGCGCAGCGGCATGAAACAGCCTGCGGGGAAATAGCATGACAGCAATGAGACACGGGGGTTGGAAAGTGTCGTCCAAAAAGCTTTCATGATCAATGGTTCCCCGCTGAACCAAGAAGATGGTCAATTCCATCCTCTCACCAGTCTTACCTGAAGTCAAGACAAAATAAAACACCAACAAAACCCGAGTCTGCTAATGACTTTTGAGAGTGCATCACACAGACATGTCTGTGATCCTTGACAAGATGCAACATCACAGTCTGTCATTTATAATCACACGTAGACCCTCGTGTTCCACTGGCAATCTAGCGCGGAGCCGCTCTTGTGAGCGGTAGTGCGGGACAGTGTGGACAAGCTCAAGTTCTGGGCCTGGTCTGGGCCACAACCTTGACTGGGTTACTTAATTTCTCTGAGTCTCACCAAAAAAAAATTAAAATTAAATTAAAAAGTAAAAAAAGTGAGATAATAGTACATACCCCATAACATTCTAAGAATTGAATAGCAAATGCTTTCAAAATGCTTATCACATAACACAAGGGAATTTGGGGCGCAATGAAACTGTCCTGTAGCTTGAAAACATACATACATTTGTTAGAACTCACAGAATTGCACAAAAAGAAAAGCATGGAAATCTCACGAGATGATAATTTTAAAGTAAAATTTAAAATATGTATGGACGTATGTATATAAATTATATTGGGTAAAGCATTCAGCAAACACAAGTAAACAGCGTAGAGCTTATCACAGTGCCTCGCACATACTCAGCATTTAAAAATGCTCATTGCCGCTCTGGTTGATGCTGCGGCGGCGGCTGCCAGTGAGCCAGGTAGATACATGGGCCAGTGGCAAAAATGAAGGGGAAGCTGGTAGACCAGGTCAGGCCTGATGGTGATGGGGACGGGGCGATGGAGAGGGCGATGGTGGGGCGCCAGCTCATCACTGGGCCCCGCTGGGAGCTAGGCTGTGTGTGAGCAGGAACGGCTGCCGTCTCTGTGCGGCTCAGAAGGAAGACACATTAGCGGCTGCAATTACAAGATGCCTGAAGAAAACAGAAAAGAAAAAGAGCAGCTATTTCTGCTGCTAGACATGAAAACAATCCAACTGAGCAAAGGGCTTTGATGAGCAGTGCACGCTGCTGGGTGTGTGGGCAGGAATCTACCTCGTCTTCCAAAAGGGAGGCCCGGACAATCCCCAGGTTCAGACGCAAAGGGGTGCGGTGCAGGAAAGCTGGCCAGGTGTGCATTTTATTCCTAATAACCGTAAATGCTGTTGCTTTTTAACGTAAAGGTTCAGCATACAAAGCTGGAAAGAGGAGTTTTTTTAAGGAGGCAAAGGATATGGGAAAAATTCCATACCAGATATCAGCTTGCATGTAATCACTGAGGTTTTCTGTGCCTGCCTTTAAAAAAACGATGTTTTTGCTCAAGAGCCAGTAAGGCACTGGCTGCCGCAGACCATACAATGCGTTGACACTCCCGACGGGCAAGCAGACGACAAGGAAGCACTTATCTGGTCGTAAAAATGTGTTCCCTCTCAATATGCGAGTCTATTTTTCTTCCTGCAATAAACTGCATTTGTCTGATGCGGTATCTGATAGTTTTATAGTGTTTGTCCACATACTCACAAATTTGCAAGATTGGATAATTTGTAATGGGTCTCATAGGTTATTAGGGTAAATTAACAGCATTCTGTAAAAGATAAAGCAAGAAAAACTGAAACTGTCATAGCGCACAGTTAAGCATCATATTTCAATTTAGAAATCTGACACCTTGTATTCAATTCCTTCTCCTAGTAGAGAAGGGGGTTTTACCACACCACGCCCTGGCCGGAGGGGCAATATGCGTGAGAGAGAGTCCAGCCTACCTCTTTCATCTCGGGTTGTTAGATATTTTGAAAATGTACTGCTGTATTAACATCCCTTCCTGGCACTAGTCCATACTGAACAGTTTATTTTTATTTGAACCTGAAAAGAAGGCACAAAGGCCTCCTTCCTACACCATCCCCTAGGCCTTCTTTTTGGCACAGAAAGCACACACATTTTTGCAAAATTACTCAATGTATACAGCTGCATTCTCCAGCTTTCATTAGGAATTCAAGAGACAAAAACTGTTGGCTTCCATACGAAGGTGACCAAATCTACAGGGATATTATGTACAAATAGTCTGTTTAGAATAATAAATGCTGCATGTGCTTTATAATGTTAGACAAGTGCAACATGGATTCATTTGTGATCTGAGTCTCAGATTTTTAAAAACAGATCCTCACTTGCCTTGAGATAAACTTAAGTAAATAATGTTTGCCATCAACTCTAAATGAAGAATGACAGTTAAATTTTATAATCATCTTCACAGCTTCAGGACTTACTTTATATTTTCTCAGGCTCATGACCCAAAGGTTGCCATAGCAACTAGGAAATCCTACCTTATCAAGTGCTTACATTTACATTCCTTGCAGCAGCTTCTCTTTATGAATTAAATCCATCATGGTTTTCTATTCTCAAAATAAAAAGTTCTTGGGATTATCTTGCAAAAAACAAGGATCAAATGCTTTGATAAAAATACACTATGCAAAAGTTAATACAATGTGGTTTTCTTTCGGAAGAGATATAACTATGGCATCATAAACAGCTTATGTTCAAACTTCCTGGCTTCAAAGAAAAAACTTAAATAGAGACTGTGCTAAAAATGACATATCACTTGCTATGCATTTCATCTTAGAATTATCAAAGAAATAATCTGATTGGATATCATGCTTCAAACAGGTATACAGACAAAGAATTAAAACTGCCCAAGATAAATAAACCCTTGTTACATACACATATAAAAATTAATAAAATGGTTAACAAATATATTTCCATTCACAACTCAAATAAAGAAAATAAAACAAATGAAAGGCTCTACTTCATTAAATTTTTATAGGTCTTTTTCATAAGTCAGCATTTGTCCTTATTTGTGGAGTACTCAGGTTACCTGATACTATGAGATAACTGCCTTTGTGCTTATAGCTGTGCACAATAATTATGTAAACAATGGAGTGAAACCTATCAGCCTACCGCCTCTGATCAGAGATGGAGAGTGAGAAATGACTACTCCTGAAAGTTGGTACCGCAATCCAAGACTGCGTGGCCTGTCTCCCGATGCAGGAAAAGAGACACTTACAGGAGACACAGAAGCTCAACTGGTGAGATGAGAACTCATTCAGGTAAGTGAGACACACTGGAATCCAAATCACTTGGAGCCCTCAAGTCACTGCTTGGCAAGTGCTTAATGGAGATGATGTTGAGATAGAAAAAAATTTGATTCTAGCCTCACCTGCCATCCGACCCCCAGAAGGGCCAGAAGATTATCTAGACTCCTGCTCATGGGTTCCTTCCAGCTCTGACAAGTCTCTGGTTAAGTACACAGACCTCAACCTAGGAGGCATTATCAGAAAGAACTGTTCTCTCTCACTGGTTTCAACATGTATCCATCCAATTCTGTCCTTGAAATTTCTCTCATTTTTTTGTGTTTGCAGTCCTCTGCCTCCTCTAGTCAGTTTTTGCTTTTTTGTTCTTTTGGTCTCTGCTTCTTATCCACACTTTTATTCTGAATCTTTTCTCTCCTCTAGCTTGGAGTCACAGCACAACGAGATAAAGAAAAAATAGAGCATTGGCTGGCCACAATGGAAGAGGTATTTTTTAAAGTTCTATTAAAACCTAGTTCTTTCCATCACCTAGCGCTCTCCCTTTTGTATTTTCTCCAGCTAATAGGGAACCAGCATCTTGACTGCCAATGTCTTTCGGAGGAGCAACAACCCATTTCTAAAACATTCGAAGAGGTGATGCACCAAGGGTGCCCTCAATGGTTTACTAGTGACTCATGTTAGAGCTGAAAACAGACTGGTCATTCATTTCAGGATATTTAGTTCTGATCCAATTCTGTTACAAGAGAAATAAAAGAACATATAACGTAAAATTTCAGGCAGTGTAATATCTAATTTGAATCACATACAATTCTGGTACATTTTCCTACGCATCAAAGAACTTTCAGCAATAAGCATCATTTAACCTCAAAATTTTATTTCAGGTATATCTGTGAAGGAAATACACAGACACATACACATACATACATATGCATCCCCTGCTGAGATGAACAGACATTAGTAGATGCCCATTCACTTTAGCAGAACACCATTTTAAAGATTCCCATAGTCACTGATACAGAACAGAATCTGAGAGAATATTTGTATACTGAGCACAACTGAGAGAAAGGCCTGTTTATGTTTTGTACATTTCTGAGTCACCGAAGATTAGGATTATCTTACACAAATTAGTGAGAAAGATGAACTGTCACAGGATTATTTCCCCTAACCAATTTAGACGTAAACAAAAAGCTTTAATACAAGGGAAATTTCTGGGAAGCTCTTTGATAAACAAGACGCCAGTATACTATAATGAAATTCACAAAGACACATCAATAGCCAATATATAGACATGTAAGAGTTTTAATTTGGTTAATGCACTTTTTATTCATTACTGGACTGAGTAAAAACCTGGTATCCAACTTTGAGATGCATCGCTTAATTACTCATGCTTCACTTTTCAAAATGAGAAGTATTTAAGCTGTCCATCAATACTCCTTGTGGAGCAGCAACCGCGATCGATCGAGTGAGTGGGTGGGTGAGCATGCAGTCAGGATGTCAGCGCTGCATCATGCGGTTGCATCAAAACAGCTAAAGAAAGTATTGCAGGCCAATCAAACGCTCACTGCAAGATATTTATAACATATTTTAAATGCTTTCATTTCTGTTGATCTGGATTCCCATACTTGAAGGCAAATTGAATTTCCCACATTGCAGAGATACTTGTTAAAAAGATACGCCTCTAAGCCGTTAAAAGTATGGGTTGGTCCTGCCTGCTTGGTAAAAACTTCAAGCAGAAGCAAGCATGTGCTATAACTAGAGCCTAAATAGTTTTTTAAAAACATAATTTTCCATTGCAAAAAGCAACCAGAAAAGATAGAATGCTCGAGGTGGCCAAAATAGGAAGGCAGAAAACCCAGTTACTGTTTCCAATGAGACAAGAGACAAAAGGTATAAACACAAGAGAGTAAGTCAGAAGAACATTTTAAAAAGGATTTTCAACTCTGAAAGCCCAAAAAAACCCACACAAAGCCCACCACGCTGAGGCCTAATTACTCCCATCACCCACCCCACACTGAAGTGGACTTTGGCTTCATGTTTTGGCTCAGTTCTTCAGGGCCAATGAGGCCCAAAGCACCCCAGTTCCCCCTGCCCTAGTGCTGCTCATCAGCCTGTCCGTCTGCAAATGGTGAGACTTTAACTTATGAGGTGAAAACTTTCTAGAAAAATCAGTGCACTTTATAGATTTAAAATTTAAATGTGTATTATCTTTCAAAATAGTTGCTGTGAAAAAACCAGCACCCCTTGAATCACTCCATTTACCCTTCCTTCATGACAGCCCGTGAGCCACACCTACGTCCAGTGTGTTACAGTGATACCCAGGCTTTCTCTTTTTTTAAGCCACAACTACAATGTCTACTTTTTAAAAAAAATAGTGTTATATTTTTCAATTACAGTTGACATCCTATGCTGTACTTTACATCCCGGTAACTATTCTGTAACCGCCAATTTGTACTTCTTAATCCCTTCACTTTTTCATCTAGTGTCCCAGCCCCTCACCTCTGGCAACCATCAAAGTGTTCTCTGTATGAAGGAGTCTTTTTCTGTTCTGCTTATTCATTTATTTTGTGCTTTAAATCCCACATATAAGGAAAATTGTATGGCATTTGTCTTTCTCTGATTTTAGTCAGCACAATAACATCAAAATCCATCCATATTGTTTCAGATGACAAGATTTCATTCTTTTTTATGGCTAGTCATATTCCATTATATATATATTAGAGGCCTGGTGCATGAATTCGTGCATGGGTGGGGTCAGGCCGGCCCACCACGATGGGATGGGGGTGGGGGGCCGATAGGGGGCAGGGCTGGCCAGGGGGAGGGACATGGGTGGTTGGCTGGCCGGCCCCGCCCCCTGATCAACTCCCAGTTGAGGGGACAATTTGCATATTAGCCTTTTATTATTCTTTTTTATCCATTCATCTGATAGACACTTAAATTGCTTCCATACTTTAGCTATCTATATATATAAAACCCTAATATGCAAATAGACCGAACGGCAGAAGAACCAACCAGTAGCTATGACGTGCGCTGACCACCAGGGGGCACATGCAGAACATGGCAGGCATTGGCAGCAGGCGGCAGAGCACAGAACATGGCGGGCACTGGCCATAGCGGGATGGTGGAACAGGTGAGCTGGGGTGCCAGACCAAGGTGGGGCACCGGTCACTGTCATCGGGGCGAGCCTCTGGTGGTTACTGAAAATTCTTTGCTCCCGCATGCTACAGTCCTGCCCGGTGCTTGCATTTGCTGCCGGCGCTGGTCCCGCTCATACCCGCTGCTGGTGCCCGGCGCCAGCCACTATTGCTCAGCACCATCAGCAGATGCGAGCGGTGGCTGCCAGCCCCGATCGCCCCTCAATGGCTTCTCCACCTCCCCCTGGTTCCTGAGGGGCGATCGGGGCTGGCAGCCACCTCTCACACCCACTGCCAGCAAGGGCTCCGCTCGCACCCACTGCTGGCCCCAGAGCTGCCACTTGCACCTATTGCCAGCGCCTGGTGCAGGTCCTGATCGCTCAGCACCATCAATGTGTGCAAGTGGCGGCTGCCAGCCCAGATCACCCCTGAGGGCTTCTCCACCCTTGGCTCCATTAGGGCAGCAGCTACTGCTCGTACCCACTGATGGCGCCGGCCCAGCTTGCAACTGCTGATGGTGCACAGCGTTTGGGGCCAGTACCATCAGCGCATGGGAGCAATGGTGGCAGAAGCGGGGTTGCAAGCAGAGAGGGGACCAGGGTCCACGGAGGGAGGGACCGGGTGGGGGCGCAGAGGATGGGCCAAGACCCGCCCCTGCACACACACCGTAGCCTCGCGGCCCACAGTTCCTTTCAAGGTGCACAAATTCGTGCACTGGGCCCCTAGTTGTAAATAATGCTTCAGTAAACATATGGATGTATATGTCTTTTCAATGTAGTGTTGTGGTGTCTTTGGATAGATATCCAGATGTGCTGGGTCCTTCTTAGTCTCTTGTTGTAGCCTTTGTTTTAAAGTTTATTTTGTCTGGTGTAAGTATTGTTACCCCAGGTTGTTTTATTGTTGTTTCCATTTGCATGAACTATCTTTTCCCATCCCTTTACTTTCAGTTTCACTGTGTCTTTTGATCTAAGTGGGTCTCTTATGGGCAGCATATGGAAAGGTCATCATGTTTTCTTTTCTTTTTTCTTTTTTAAGAATTTTGTTAGTTTATTTGAGCCAAACTGTCGACAATTGCCGGGAAGCAGAACCTCAAGGGACTGAGATAATGCTCCGCATGTTTTCTTTTCTTATCCATTCAGCCACCCTATGTCTTTTGATAGAGTATTTAATCCTTTTGCATCTAATTGTTGATAGATATGTATTTATTGACATTTTATTATTCATATTATTTATCCTTTTTTTTCTTATTCTTCTTAAAGACAACACTTTAACATTTCATGTAACACAAGTTTGGTGGTGATGAACTCCTTTAGCTTTTTCTTATCTGGGAAGCTCTGTATGTGTCCTTTGATTCTAAACGATAGCTTTGTTGAATAGATTAATCTTGGTTGTAGGTCCTTGTTTTTTATCACTTTGACTATTTCTTGCCACTCCCTTCTGACCTGCAAAGTTTCTGTTGAGAAATCAGTGGACAGTCAATGGGAGCTCCCTTGTAGGTAACTAACTGCTTTTCTCTTGCTGTTTTCGAGATCCTCTCTGTGTCTTTAACCTTTGGCATGTTAATTTTGATGTGTTTTGGTGTGGGCCTCTTTGGGTTTAACTTGTTTGGGACTCTCAGTGCTTCCTTGACTTGTATGACTATTTCCTTCAACAGGTTAGGAAAGTGTTCTGTCATTATTTTTTCAAATACGTTTTCAACTTCTGGCTGTCTCTCTTCTCCTTCCAGCACCCCAGTGATGTGAATGTTGATACACTTGAAATTGTCCCAGAGGCTCCTTAAACTATCCTCATTTTTTTAAAAATTCTTTTTGCTGTTCTGATTGGGTGTTTTCTGTTTCCTTTTCTTTCAAATCTCTGATTCAGTCCTCTGCCTCATCTATTCCACTGGGGATCCCCTGGAATATATTCTTCATTTCATCTAATGTATTCTTCATTTCTGACTGGTTCTTTTTTATGTTTTCTATTTCCATTTTTATGTTTCCTATCTCTTTGTTGAAGTTCTAACTAAGTTCCTCTACTCTTCCCCTAAGTTCAAGAAGTATGGGGCATGCCAAGTCCAGATGCTGCTAGTTTGAGAGATTTTAGGAAAATCTGAAGCATGAAGCCAAGACAGGCCATTCACATGAAAAGGCTTTTCCAGACAGCACCCACTTGCTGGATCTGTGGCAAGAGGGCTCAGCAGAGGAACAATGGCCTCTGCCAGCACTTCTTTCTGGGAGAAAGCTGCCCCTCCAGTCCTCACCCAAATGCCAGACAATTCATTTTCTCTCGATATGTCCCTGGAGCCCTTTGACCTATTGTCCCAATGCTTGAGCTCACAGGAAGTGAGTAAATCCATGCTCAGGCCCTTTAAGAGGAACTGCCTGGGACTCCAGGAGACTCTGTCTCACTCAGTCACATTGCCCACTGGTTTTCACAGCTAGAAGTTAATGGGGACTTCTCTTCCTGGCACTGGAACCCTGGGCTGGGAGCCTGGTGTGGGGCTGATACTCCTTGCTCTTCAGGGGGAAATTCTGCAGCTGAGAAACCCCTCCCAAATTTTAACAACCACACATGGGTATGGGACCTTCCCTATTTGGGTCTCTGCTCCTCCTACCAGTCTTGTTGTGGCTTTTTCTTTATAGGACTTCTTTTCAGTTAGATTTCAGGCAGTTGTGAATAATGGTTTTTCTGTAGTTTAGGTGTAATTCTGATATGGTTGTGGGAGGATGTGATTGTCACATTTACCTATGATGCCATCTTGAACAGAAGCCCAATGTCCACCTTCATAATATGATTCCAAATGACTGTGGGCTATTTCCAAATAAATCAAATTATCCCAACAAATAAAGATATGATATTCATATAACTCAAATAAAGTTCATAAGGAGAAAGAGAAAAAGGGTTTTGCTCAAAGCAGCCTCAATGAAATAAGTCTGTGTGACCTACATGATTACTGTAAAAGACACAAAGTATGTATATATATGTGTGTTTGTTTTTACCTACCAAAAGGTTTTTGTCCTTAACAGGTGAAACTTATAAACATTACAACAGAAGATAAGAAGATTTCAATACTCTGAAGCAAAGCATTTTCCTATCAGATCAAGAGATCTACCACTTTTCTAGAAGTAGATTTTTGGAAACCCATGGTTGGAGTTCAGACCTCAGAAAAAAGAAGCCGGAGACAGCAGTAGATAGATTAGTACATATAGCAATCAAACCATTATTAATTCTAAATCTGTTTTCATTCACTAAACATATTAGGAAGCATTTACTAGTAAATGAAGACCACGAAAGATAATTTCCATTTACTACAAAGCTGACCTTTGGGGCCCCTATGGAAAATTATAATCTTAGAGTGAATTCTTTACCAAAATAATCTATTTTACTTTTCCTATTTTGGTTTTCTTGTAACAAGGTACAGCTGTCCATGACACTAAAAACTTTTTTGTTGTGTGCTTCATTCCTTTTACCATTAACTCTCATAAAACATAACTGGTACACAGAGCATAAATGCTAATATATAATTTAATTCATTCATTCATCTATTTATTTAATCAACAAATATTTATTGAAGCATTGTTCCAGATATAAATATGGATGATGATTTACCTCTCTTCACTTTAAATTATCTACATAGACAATGAGCATTGAATTAAGCTACATGTTACATAAAAGGTAGATATTTGCTTCTAAAACCTGGCAAGAAGCATTTAAGCAAGGCGTAAACCTTATTCACAATTTAGAATTAAATCAGAAATGCTCTGCTGAAACCAATAATTTGGGGTTTCAATTTTCTTTTATCTTCTTTATTCTCATACCAGCTATAAATCATATCACTACCCATTCATTCTTCTGTGACATGGGAACATTTAATTGGAAGTTCTGTTTATTCTTTCTCCAAACCAGTAACTAAGTTTAAATAAAATATTCTTGGGGTTAAAGGAATGTGCCATTTCTTTTAAAGTTGTCAACCTTCTAAAAATGTGAAAAAGGGAAAACCAAAAGGATTGTCAATGCATAATTTTAAACATAGATTAGCTTTAACTCATGGGCTTTCAATATACAACCCAAGAATTCTGTCAAAGTGAAAAAGAAAATAAAAGAGTAGATGAATTGGGGGGTTGAGGGCATGAAATATCAGTGCTTTTTAAATAGTTCATTTCGTTTATTTAAGCTAGGCAGTTATGTCAATTCAACCAACCAGAGAAGTTTAATAACAGATTTCAGTTAGGCCTTTTTTCTTCTTATTTTTGTCAATTAGGAGCTCAGTTCTTTTAAGTTATGGAGAGTTAAAATGGCAGGTACAGTAAAATACCAAGTTTCTCTTGAAGCTGAGCAGTGAGCCTTACAGTGAATACAGAGCTGGCAACGTGGACTGCAGCCCCGGCACCTTCTGGCCGTGTAGCTGGAGGCAAGCACTCAGCTCCCTGAATTTTCACATCCTCATCTGAAAATGGGATAAAAATAGTGTCTACCTCAAACAATTGCTGCTCGAAATGTACATGAAGTAGTATTGGAGCAAGAAACAAACCACGTGTGTTTTCTGATCCAGTTGCCACCTTATCCTGCTCACCTGCAGCGCGTCACCTGCCTGTCACCTCCTGTCACATCCCAGCGTCCTGCACTTTCCATGTGCCACGCATGGTGCTAACCTGTCTAGCGATGCCCAGGAGGGGAAGCAGATGCCCATATTATTGTTTTCATGTGGCTGTTGTTATTGTTTAGTATTTGGGTGTGAGAGTTAATGCAGGATGGAATGCTCAAAACTAATAAAACAAATTTTGGTAAATTTGATATTCAAGACACTTTCAGTTTTTCTACTATCCCTAAATGTTTATTTTAAATGCTTTTAGGGGGAAAAACAAGGTAGGGGAGAATCATATATGCACAATCATGAAAGGCAAAGAGGAAACTTAACCAAAAATACAAGGCCGAGCGTGATGCCCCAGGAACTCCACGCCTGGCAGAGAACGCCAGGGAGCAGGGCATTCCCGGTTTATCTGCCATCATAGTGAAGCTTCCCCCAGCATCACAGTCTCCTTCTTACTTAGATGATACTGATGACAATGTCCCAAAAGTGCATATAATCCCTGTCCTCTTAAACAGAGAAAATAAAAAGTGTCACCTTCGCGGCTGATCCAGGCTGCACTGGCATCTTGCTCAGGTTCCCAATCAGCTTTTCCTGCCCCTAGAGCAGCGGTTCTCAACCTGTGGGTCCAGACCCCTTTGGGTGTCGAACGACCCTTTCACAGGGGTCGCCTAAGACCATCGGAAAACACATATATAATTACATATTGTTTTTGTGATGAATCACTATGCTTTAATTATGTTCAATTTGTAACAATGAAATTGGGGGTCACCACAACATGAGGAACTGTATTAAAGGGTCGCGGCATTAGGAAGGTTGAGAACCACTGCCCTAGAGGCTGCCTGTGGCTAGCAGCATCCCCCACCCTGCACTTCTTGAATCTCAAATCTGGCTTCGAGGTGTGGAGACTGGAGAAAGGGTAACTGACATAGGTAAGATTTTGTCCAAGTTCTATAGGATTGTAAACTTGATGAAAACATGGTCTTGGTGAAACATAGGGCATTCTTTGAGTAATCTGCATCACTTTTAATGCAAATGCTTTTGACATCTTTTTTGGCAGTTCCAGAGGCCTTTCCGATTTACTCTCTACCCTCAGCTGTGCCCACACAGCGAGGTTCTGGGTGCATGCCCTCCAGTTAAGTGAGGTGGTTCTGCACACATCACTAGATCACGGAGAGAATAAATATTCTCTGCAGTTAAGGGGGAAGGGATTCCTTAAACACATAAGGAGGAGAATCTTCCCATAGCAGGGATTCCATCGCTTACATGCATTATACACGGGAAAGACAAACAAACGCCACTTCACACAGTTCAACCGATCTGCGGTATGACCTCTCCATAGAGCAGGAAGAAAGGCGATGTTCCTGTACCCGGCTTCCCACGCCGTGCGGCACTAACTTCACCCAACCTTCCCACAGCCTTTCCTTCGCCCCTCGGAGGGATGCAGAGCGTCACTCGTGAGGACAGTTCCACTGAAGATCATGATGAAGTAAAACAACAGCAATAAACAAGTCATAGGAATTTTAAGTCTTTAATCAAGGATGACTGCTGAGGAAATGAACAAACCATAATATTCACCACCTGCATGGCTAGTGCTTTTGGGAGCTTACTACATGCAAGCGCTGGGCTGAGGCCCCTGCTCGGTCCTCCCAGCGGTAGTCCCATTACCACTTCCGTTTCACTGATGAGTCATCAGGCTTAGCGGGGGAGCAAGGAGCTTACTGGTGAGTCAGGCCCATCCTGGGAGAATGTCCCCCTTTCTCATGAGAAGCTTCTGTTTTCTCAAGGAGGAGAATGAAGCAACAATTTTATCATTTTGACCAACATACCTCTGTATCTTTTCTTGATTTTTAAGGAAAGATGACGTCATCAGATGGGCAGAGAAGGGCAACAAAAGATTCCCTATATCAGTGGTTCTCAACCTTCTGGCCCTTTAAATACAGTTCCTCATGTTGTGACCCAACCATAAAATTATTTTCGTTGCTACTTCATAACTGTAATGTTGCTACTGTTATGAATCGTCATGTAAATATCTGATATGCAGGATGGTCTTAGGCGACCCCTGTGAAAGGGTCGTTCAACCGCCAAAGGGGTCGCGACCCACAGGTTGAGAACCGCTGCCCTATATAGAGAGAACAAACTTTGAGGGAGTGTCTTTGGATTAGTTCCCACTTACTGACACAGGGATAAGGTTTCCTAGTTTAAGGCATGTATTCCTGCTTGAATTCACTCATCGGCCATTTCCTGAGTAGCCGCGCCAGGCAGACTTGGACAGAGCAGGCCCCCTTCCTGCAGGAAGCGTGGTCCATTACGGAAGACAGAGCTGTAGACAGAGACGTGCAGGGCGGTGGGATGTGAGAGCGAAGTGACAGGCAAGTGAGATGCTGGAGGTGAGCCGGGTAAGGTGGCGACTGGATAACCATCAGAAGACACACACGATTTGCTTCTTGCTCCAGTGCTACTTCATTTACATTTCAGGGCTCTATTTTTTGAAAACCTCAATTTAATATGACTTAGACATTAGGCACATTCCCAATACACTGAAAACAGATTAATATCATCACTCCATAGGTGTGTTTTTCTCCCCCTCACCTTAGCAAGCAGTTTGCACTGAACCTCATTTTTTGATCACTGGAGGGTAGATGCTATATAAATATGCTGCTGAAATGCACTAAACCATTAATAGTTGCCTCAGTATAGCTGAAATCACAGGACTATAACCTTACAGTAAATCATACTCAGAAAGCACTTCAAAAATATCTACTACTGTATACAGTATCAATACGAGAGCAACAAGATCTGTATTTAAAATGAAACTACCTTCTTACATAAAATAAAGAACATATATTGACCCTGCTTAGAATACAGTTGACATTTCTTGCCCCTCTCTCACCAAAAATAAGACAAAACTCAAGGTGATTTTTGTCAGCACAAAACCAAAACTGTCTGGTTGTGCTAATACTTAAAAAGCCAGATGACTGTCATCCAAACCCCATCTGAACACAACATTTATGGCACAGCAAGAACTCTTGACAATCCCTTACCTGTGGCGAAGTAGCAGAGGAGACTAGAGCCCATCTCAACACAGGTTTAAATGTCTCCAAGATCTTAGCATATCTCATCCCAAAGCATCAGGAGATGGCTGGGAGTATAATTTCTCTATACAACATGAGCAGAAAAGCCAGACATTGTCTCTAAAATCTAACCGAGGTAGGAAAGTTTGTTGTAGATCCTTGCAGGAAATCTATAATAATAAAAGCGTAATATGCTAATTGGACCAGACGACCTTCCAGATGACCTTCTGGATGAAGCCAGGGCTGTGAGGGAAGCCAGGGTCCTGGGTCCAAGAGGGAAGCCTGTGCTGGCAGCTGGGGAAAGGAAGGCCTACTCTTACACGAATTTCATGCATCGGGCCTCTAGTATACTAGGAAGAGCCAAAAAGCGAGGATATTGACAACAATTTCTCATGTCAAACTCAAGAACTATTCTTAAACAAAGATCCTGAATGGAAACCTAATTTTGTACTAAACAGTGACCATCTGTATACACTATACAATAATATTTGCAGACCATGGTGATTATGCTTGCTGGGTTTTCCTGAATAATGATTAGCATACCAACAGTAAGTAGAATATCTTTCCAGATGAAGAAAAAGGGATTACAAATCCATCAAAATATCTCTGCTTCCCAAAATCAAAACCGTGGGAAGAAATGAAATGCTCAAATGTTATAAAATAATGGATATTTGTCAGATTTACGTTGGGATTTCAAAGTGTAACAATATGTGTGTACAAAGGACTTGATATTCACTAGAAAGAGGTGTACTAGATGTTCTAACCAGTTATCACAATCATCTTTATAAATAATTTGAGCCCCAAGAAACTAATGGGGTGAATGATCAGCATAGATCACATTAGCTACAGTTTAAGTCCAAGATCAACTGTGGGACTTTGCAAAATAAAGCTGGTGGACAGCTAATTGGTTAGGAAAAGCCTAAAGTCCAAGAGACTGCTAACTGTCCCCTAAGTCATCATCCCCTTCTCCACGCACCGGCCCTGCTACTCAGCATTTCCCAGCCTTCCCTGCAGCCAGGTGGGCCAGGTCACTAAGTTCTTTCCAATGTGAGCAGAGGTGACATGGGCCTAAAAAGCAGGCTGCTCCTCCTGTGCAGGAGGTGGAACCCGTTTGGCCAGAAGACTCCAGAAGCTTCTGTAGACAGTGGCACAGCCACCATTAGCCTCAGTCACTCAGTGGCTCGGTGGAGCTAAGCTGTCCACAGATAGGAACATATAAACTACTAAGTAAAAGAAAGAAACTTTCCAAATACTCATGTCACTGCAAATTTGAAGCTTTCTACCCTCACTAACACAGTCCCAGAGAACTGCTAATAGAGATAGATGCAAGACTATTGATAATATTATGGATAATGTTCTCAACTGACTCATCGTGAGTGACCAGTTCACCTTCAGGTCAACCAGTGGAGTCCACAGGAGCCCAGTGCCCCAGAGCGTCCCTGTCCACGGGGAAGCCTGGGGAAGGGCAGGAGGAGAGGCCATTCTCTCAGGCTTCCCTCAGCAGCACTCACTGGTAACGCTGTGCAAGGGTAAGCGGTGGACACTGGGGGAGAACACGGTTGTCAGGGACCACTAAGCAATTCAGTTAATGAGCTCAGCTCCCTATTAGGCACCAACATAGTCACTTTCCTTCTCATGCCCAGTAAAGTATTTCTTCCATGAATGTAAAAAGTTCATCCACACAAAATAATTGCCTCTGCCCTTCAACATCAAAGGACATGCCTCAGTATAATTGATGTAAGTGCGCCTCCCTAATGTCTAAGAAATATGAGCAGGGGTAGCTGAGTAAGCTCTGCAGGACAAGTGTTCAAGACTCTATATGATCCTGTGGAAAGCGTTCACTCCCCATTCATTTATGGAAGAACTGCCGCAGGTGCCTGCCAGGTACTGCGCGGGGCAGTGTGGATCTGGGAGCAAACAGGGTGCACTGAGCCCTGTGGCCGGGCCATGAGCAGTGGAGTCCCCAGACCGGCCGGAGTTCCAGACAACACCAGAGAGAGACGCAGTCCCGCCGTCCTCGCAGGGCCTGCCATATGCCGCCCGCAGAGCGGATGCATCCCCAGGCACGGTGGCCGCACACGGACAGCAAGGCTAACGCCAAATCAATTTCGACCATGACATATTGGCATCTAGAACAAATGGTCACTTTGAGTGAGACCTTGTTTAGTAAGTTAGGGGTGGAAGTTCATGAAACGTTAAAATTGTGATCTGATTCGGAGCTGACACGTTGGACAGTTTAACTTGGGCGCGCTCTCAGCAGCCAGGCCTATGTGCAGGAGAAACAGGGGCCCTGGCTCTTGTCAAAGTACAGTCGTGTCAGAAGTGTCTTCTGTGACACTAAAGGCATTCCCTATGCCTTTACTAGCTGTTCTAGCACAAGCAAGGGGGAGGGGGAGTTAATCAAATATCCTCCCACTGGGGCAAAATTACCCAAACCTACACAACAGGGCACCCAGGTCATCTTCGTTAGGATGTATAGCTCACACAGGCCAGTAAGCCCAGCCACGGGAAACTGATCTCCCACTGTCCCTCCTGCCATGCGGCCGGCATGCAAAAACCCAACCATGCAAAACCCCAGCCGGGGCGCTCCTCCGGGGGCCCAGCTGAATACACAACACCTGGAGATGAGCGAGAAGAATTTAAATGGGGCCCATGGGTCTCTGAAGGGCAGTTTTTAACTGGCCCATAAGCTAATCAGAGCAGCTATAAACTGTGAACCACAGTGCCCGAGCAGGAGGACATTCATCACGCTAACTTGCCTGGGCAGTGCAGGGGCCTCCTCCACATGCTCCCGCACTTCCCAGAATGCTAATTGTTCAAACCGGAGAAAAGGAGACATAAGGAATGGCTTTTACCATCCTGTGTGAAGTTTATTTTTGTTCTTCTGACCAGTTCCCAAGGGGCAGGAGGCTAATGACTGTTCTTCATCATCAACGGCGAAGGCTATTTACATCCATCCTGTAGCCATGACAGCTGTGTCACTAATTCCCTGGCTGCCTCCACCACGTGAGCCAATCATCTGGCATGAAGCTGCAAGATGGAGTGCCCTGCAGTCATTATTCACCAAGCACTTTCATTAACAAACTGCCCTTAATTACAGCGGTAATTGCAAAATTATTTCATAGCAGCAATTATTTTTCTCAGCCAATCCAGGCTATTTAAGTAGGACATTGCCTATGAAAATGGCAAAAGGCCAAGTAATCTATAACCAAAGATATGTTTTAATTGTACTACAAACTTAGTTTCAAAATATTGCATCAGAGGGATTTTAAATTATACATCCCCATTACGCATTCCATACACACATACACATACCAATAAAGCGAGCCTTCTCTACTTCTTTATTTTAATTTGAAAGCAAAATGCATAACATTCGCATTAAGTAGCTAAACTAATGCTATTGTCTAGCAAAGTAAAAATAATGAGTTTCCAGATCTAAACCTATACCTTGAGAATTGCTGAACACACCACGCCATCCATTAGAGACCTCAACTTCCCCCACCCATCCCTGTCACTCAAGAGCCTTTGTTCTCTCATTTCTATACACGTGGACACCAGGTATGATAAGTAGGGCTGGTATGCCTATCTATGTGCTGGCCGCATAAAATCATAAAAGGTTTCTAGAAATCACAACTTGGTGTTTAAAATTATAAACTTGAGAATTATTAACATTTATCCTGAAGATAAAACCAGAGTCACAGTGACCTAATTGGAGAATGTGAATTTTCATTGAAGTGAAGGAAAAAGGAACGTGTGACTTGGAGAGACTACCGAGGGGTGGCTGAAACAAGACAAAGCTGTTAATACAGCAGTCAGGTTATAGAAATACTTAAATACTATCCTAAAAAGTGTGGATGTCATCTGGTAGATGAAGACAGCTTGAATTCAGAGAGTGGCAACAGACATGAGGGCAGGGTTGGGAAATCCATGAACAACGTTTGTGGGTAGAATTATTCTTGATGACTATTGGGTACAGACAGCAATAAGGAGCTATTCAGAGATTGCTCCCAAAGGAAGAAGTAAAATGTCATTTATTTGCAGATGACATGATACTGTATATAGAGAACCCTATAGATTTTTACCAAAGAACTATTTAATTTAGTAAAGTAGTAGGATACAAAAGAAATACCCAGAAATCAGTTGCATTTTTATACACCAGTAATGAACTATCAGAAAGGGGAACTAAGAAAACAATCCCATTTGCAATTATATATTTTAAAAAAAAGACATTGAAGAAGACACAAATAAGTGGAACTATATACTTTGTTCATGGATAGGAAAAATTAAAATCATTACCCAAAACAATCTGTAGATTCAACACAATTCCTATCAAGATACCAATGGCGTATTTCAAAGAGCTAGAACAAATGTTCCAAAAATTTAAATAGAAGCACAAAAGACCTCGAATAACCCCAGCAATCTTGAGAAAGAAGAACAAAGTTGGAGGAAGAACGCTACCTGATATCCAACTGTACTGTAAAGCCATAGTAATCAAAACAGCATGGTATGACATTAAAACACATATAGATCAATGGGACAGAATAGAAAACCCAGAAATAAACACATGTCTTTATGGTCAATTAATATTTGACAAAAGAGGCCAAAACATACAATGGGAGAAAGATAGTCTATTTAATAAATAGTGCTGGGAAAATTAGATATGTGAAAAAAATGAAACTAGACCACTTTCTTACACCATACACAAGAATAAACTCAAAATGGATTAAAGACCTAAATGTTAGACTCATAATCATAAATATCCTAGAGGAAAACACAGACAATAAAATCTCGGACATTTCCCTCAGCAGTATTTTTTCTGATATATCTCTGGCAAGAAAAACAAAAGAAGAAATAAACAAATGGGAGTACATCAAACTAAAGAGTTTTTGCACAGCAAAGGAAATCATCAGCAAAATGAAAAGACAACCCCCTGAATGGGAGAACATATTCTCCAATAATACATCTGATAAGGGGCTAATAGCCAAAATTTATAAAGAATTCATACTCCCCAACACCAAAAAAATAATCCAATTAAAAAATGGGCAAAGAACCTGAATAGATATTTCTCCAAAGAGGACATACAGATGGCCAATAGTCATATGAATGGATGCTCAATGCCACTAATCATCAGAGAAATGCAAATTTAAACCACAATGAGCTATCACCTCACACCTGTCAGAATGGCTATCCTCAATAAATCAACAAACAACAAGTACTGGCGAGGATGTAGGAATGCAGATTGGTGCAGCCCCTGTGGAAAACAGGACGGACTGAAGTAATTAAAAATGGGTCTTATGACCCAGCAATTCCACTTCTGGTAAGAAACCTGAGACACTAACCTGGAACTCTGTTTTGAAAGAATATGCGCACCCTGTGCTCACTGCAGCGTTATTTACAACAGCCCAGGTTTGGAAGCAGCCAAGTGTACGTCAGTAGGTAAGTGGTACATTTACATGATGAAATACCACTTGGTCATAAGAAAGAAAGAGATCTTACCCTTTGCGAGAGCATGGATGGACCTGGAGAGCATTATGCTAAGTGAAATAAGCCAGTCAGAGAAAGACAAGTACCATATGATTTCACTTACATGTGGAATCTAATGAACAAGATAAGCTATCAAATTAGAAACAGACTCATAGATACAGAGAACAGATTGACAGCTAGTTGTCAGAGGGGAGGCAGGGGAGGTTGGGACTGGTTGAAAAACGTGAAGGGATTAAGCAAAAAAATAAAAATAAAAAACTCACAGACACAGCCCTGGCCGGTGTGACTCAGATGGCTGGGCGTTGTCCTGTGCATCCAAAGTTTGCAGGTTCAATTCCCAGTCAGGGCACATGCCCAGGTTATGGGCTGCATCCCCGGTGGGGGGTGTTCAGGAGGCAGCCCCGTAATGTTCCATTCTCACATTGATGTCTCTCTTTCTCTTTCCCTCCCTCTCTCCTCCTCTCCCTCTAAAAAATCAATAAAAATATTTTAAAGAACAAAACTCATGACACAGACAACAGTATGGTGATTACCAGAGGGAAAAGAAGGTAGGAGGAGGTAGAAGAGGATAAAGGGGAGCCAAATGGTGATGAAAGAGGATACTCAAAACAATAGGATCTGAAAAAAAAACACAAAACAATAGGACCAGTGAATTAGATACTATTTTCACAATCATTTTTAAAGACAAGGAAGCTGAGGCTCGATGAAATTAAAATGCCCAAGGTCAATATGGCCCAGAATGCTATTCCTTAGCAAACATCATTTTTCCCCTCTTCCTTTGTAACACAACCCTTGGTTTTTAGCTGTCCATATTAAAGATAACACTTCTGCCCTAGCCGGTTTTGTTCAGTGAATAGAGTGTCTGCCTGAGAACCAAAGGGTCCCAGGTTCAATTCTGGGTTCCGGGCCCTGGTCAGTACTCATGCAGGAGGCAACCAATCGATGTGTTTCTCTCACATTGATGTTTCTCTGTCTTTCCCTCTCTCTTCCACTCTCCCTAAAAATCAATGGAGCCCGGCCAGTATGGCTCAGTGGTTGAGCGTTGACCCATGAACCAGGAGATAACCGTTCGATTCCTGGTCAGGGCACATGCCCAGGTTGCAGACTCGATCCCCAGTAGGGGATGTGCAGGAGGCAACCGATTCTCTCTCATCATTGATGTTTCAATCTCTCCTTCTCCCTTCTGCTCTCAAATCAACAAAAATATTTTTTTTAAAATATCAATGGAAAAATATCTTCGGGTGAGGATTAACCACAACAACAAAAAAGACAATACTTCCTACCTCCCTCGCATCTAGGTCACGGGCTCTGAGAAGTGATGTGTGGGCTGGAAGAGAAGCGGGTTATGCGGGAGGAGGTCTTTGTCTTTCCCGCTGCCTCCGAGGCTGCAGCTCTAGCTCAGGCTCCAGCAGTCACCTTGGGCAGCAGGTGACCTCTGGGAGAAGTCACCAATGGGGTGGGGAGGCAGAGAGCAAGGAGGAGGCTGAGTTCCTGAAGACTGGGTGGAGCCCTAAATTCCCATCTCCAGACTTCCCTTAGGTGACAAAATAACTGGCATTTACACCACCATTTGGGGTTTCTTAGAGCCAAAAGGAAATCCTAAGTGATGCAGCCACACAGCTAGTAAGCAGCACAGTGAGGACTGAAGCCAGTCTTTCTGATTCTCTATCCTCTCAACAAAAGGGCTGAACTGCTCAGGAGACGGAAGCTGCAGGTGCACGTCAGGTGTGTGCCAGCGACGTTCAACCGTTTTCTTCTTGGGGCACATAAACTAATCACTGAAATTCTGCGGCACCCCAAAAATATGGTTTTTGACGCTCTGACAAAAAAAAGGTACAATTTAGAATTTTAATCCATTCACGCTTAACGACTATTGTTGTGCGGTGTCACTTTTTTATTTGACAATCTAAGGGAAAAGAGGTCAGGTGCCCCTGACTAGTGAGGAATTGCATGTTTTAAAAATTCTTGTGGCACACCGGCTGAAAATCCCTTGACAGATTTTCTTATTTCCTCTAATATGAAAATAATGTAAAATATTCAGCATCATTGTTAGGTAAGCAAGCTGGATGATAATTAACCTATTACTGATTTTAGAGTATTAAAATAAATAATTCTAATATTCCTAAAATTCTAAGGCATAATTTAATCTTCCTGTTAAGGTCCTATTTGGGGGTCATTAGGATGTTTTTATTAAACAGAGCTACAAAAGAATTGTAAAGGTACCTATATACTGAGTAAATGGGCAATAGTCTAGTGATCCTTCTTTTCTAAATTTTAATTAGATGAAAATCTAGTTCTGAAGGAAATGAAATACCAATAATTTTGCAATAAAGTATTGCAAATTATTTTCCATATAAAAATAATTTGCAATTTCTCCTGTCAAAATCATTAATAATTTATAGGCTAAAATTAGTTATATATTAGATTTCCTGTGCAGTTACATGTTTATAGATCTTTCCCTATACACACTGGTGAGTATTAACTAAAAGGTTAATAATCTTTTATTCCTACAGGAAGAATTGCGAAGTAGTGTTTATACCTTCAGTTTTATATCTTCAGTGCTTGAGTGTATTGAAGTTGGTAGGAATCCAGAAAAGAAAGGCTTCATTTAATTAATTATAAAAGGTCTCCAAAAAGAATATCTGGTAAGATAATGTAGTTTTGTGGCGACAACAGCCTTAAAAATAAAAGGAAATAGTTTCTTTATATAATTTAGAAAAAAAATCAATATAAAATGTCGGTTTTCCCAAAGAGAAATTACACCCTCTGTTAAAATATTATTTTTTGAAGTTCATGATTTAACTACAATTCCAAATCTAGTCTTTGTAGCAAAGAGATGAGACAAATAGATTCTTCTATCCAAAGCAATGAAATTTATATTTTAAAATATTCACATAGTTCATACTTTTAACAACATTACAGCCAGTAAGTGACTGTATTTCATTCTGATGATTTCATATATTGCATTAATGAGAAAATTTGAGGCCTATTATCTTAAAATCTAAAATACTGTGTAATTACAAGTCTTATTCCAGCTTTCAAGTAATTCAGTTTTTCAAAGAGAGCAATGGGAAAAGAATCTGAGCTAGACAGATAGTCTCTCCCTTAACAATGAGGAAGTAATTCAACTGCACAATCTGGTTCTCTCCCTGAAGAACTGCGTGATCAGTGCAAAGCACTGGGCTGATTCCATATTCGCTCTGTGTATGTATGTTGTGAACATCCTCTGGAGTAAATATGCTGGCGGTGAGCACAGTACTTGGGCGAAATGCATATTGTAGGACACTCTGGGCTCTTCGTAGTGACTAAAAACAAACATAATAAAACAACCTGCCATAAACCCAGTGCTTCTCCATTTACCTATTCTTCTCCGAGTACTTTAAAACATGCAAATCATATTCCAATGCATTCTTAATGTTGGACCAGATTACACAGAAGAATACCAGGGTAATAAAAGTCTTACCTGCAAATATTGAAGAGTAAAGATAGGCAGTAAACTACTACAACCACATAATGTCATGGATCCTCTTCCCAAAACGCTAGTCCCGATAGCCACTAGAATTTCCTGTGGTATTCAAGTCCTGCTGTAAACTGCCCTCCAAGATTTTCTGACAACATTAATACCACATGCTTGTCTTCCTAGCAATCCTGCAAAGGTGCAACACCCTAGGCAAAGCATTCCGCCGGGTTAGAGCATGGCTGGAGGGAACCAGAGGAATGCAATCATCACCCACAAATACACCATCTGCTGTGTCTTACTGCTTAATTAAACTAAAACTGTAGGTTCTTAATTCTCATAGCTCATAAAAATAAAGGTCACACCACAGTATTAGCATCATGAATTATCCACATAACATACAGTTGCTAAAGTATGTTTTGCCAACCTATCACTCAAAATAAAAAAGGGATACAACATACACGATTCTATCAGTCTGATATCAGATCAACAACAGGACAGCTGAACTGAGTGAACTGTATTCAGTTCTTGGACATGTTCTTTGTTCTTTACCTCTCCAATAGCACTTGGTAAAAAACTCTTCCACACATTGTAAGACCACTCACGGATTTGTTTGTTAGATCCATCTATATCCTTCTTTCTCCCTCCTTCTCTCTCTCCCTCCTCCCTCGCTCCCTTCCTTTCTCCCTCCCACCATTTTTCAATGATTTAGTAAGGCACTGTGTTTAGTACCTTGGACAATATAAAGATGAATCAGACTCAGACACTAAGTATGTACTGGTGCTAATGACCCCAATATATTGTGTATAATAGCTTTATTGAGATATAATCATTCATATGCTATATAATAAAAGGGTAATATCCAAATTGTCCCCTCGACCGGGAGTTTGACCGGAGTTCAACCAGGGGGTGGGGCCACCTTGCCAACCTCCTACGTCCCCTCCCCCTGGCCAGCCCAGCCCAATCGGCCCTGATCAGGGTGGGCCGGCCGGACCCCACCCATGCACGAATTCGTGCACCAGGCCTCTAGTATCATATAATTCACTCAAAGTGTACAACTTAATGGCTTATTTGCATATTCAGAGTTGTGCAACTATCACCACTGTCTAATTTCAGAACATTGTCTTCATACTAAAAATAATTTTACACTCATTAGCAGCCCCCAGCCCCTAGCAAACCACTAATCTACTCTCGGTCTCTATAGCTTTGCCTATTCTGGACATTGCATATAAATGGCATCAAATAATATGAGTCCTTTGGGCTTCTTTCACTCAGCATTATGTTTTCAAGGTTCATCCATGTTACAGCATGTATCAGCACTTCATTCTTTTTTGTTGTGGAGTAACATCCCCTTGTGTGGATATACTACATTTTGTCTAGTCATCAATGATAGGCATTTGGGTTGTTTCCATTCATCAGCTGATAGGCATTTGGGTTGTCACTATGAATAATATTGCTGTGAACATTCATGTTCATGTTTTTGTAGGACATATGCTTTAATTCTCTTGGGTATATATCTAAGTGTGTAATTGCTGGGTCATATGGTAATTCCATGTTTAAATTTTGAGGAATTGCCAAGCTGTTTTGCAAATTGGCTACACTGTTTTACATTCCCACCAGCAACAAATGAGCATTCCAACTTCTCTACATCATTATATCCTCAGCCAACACTTATTATTGTCTGTCTTTTTATTTTAGTGATACTAGTAGATATGAAGTAATATCTCATTTTGGCTTTGATCTGCATTTCTCTAGCAACTAATAATGCTGAGTATCTTCTCATGTGCTTACTGCGCATTTATATGTGTTCTTTGAAAAGATGCATTATATATTCTGAGCAACTTTTAATCAACCATTTGGTAGGAATATATGAAGTATTATATTTGTAATCTTCCAGCACCAACGTGTAATATTTTTCATCAAATCACTAATATATTTTCTTACCCTAATGTTCCTTTTGATGTTTAAATTTACTAACACAATTGTCCAAATAGAGAAGTCTTGAAATTCTATAGCATAAGTTAGAGGGGTGATTGTGGGTGGAGGGGTGAAACTTAATTTGACTAGTTCTTTCTGGCCAATAGCCCATTTCCCAAATCCACTGGAAGAAGATACATGGCTTGGGAGTGGATGAGTGATGGCAAATGCAAGAGGATGAAATGATGGTGAGAAGAATGAAGTGTAAGTCCAGCTTCAGAATAAAGAAATTGAGGCTCACAGAACGGAACAAGCAGCAAAACGAAGCTGACGTGGACTTCAGCAGTGGAGAGCACTGAGGTAGCTAGGAGTCAGTCATCTTAGGTAAGTGAGTGCATTCTGGAGTCACTAGAGGCCCGATGCATGAAATTCGTGCAAGGGGCTCGGCCTTCACAGCCGCCGCTATCTCTGCCGGCCCTCGCAGCCCCGGCTTTGTCCAGAAGTTCGTCTGGATGGTTGTCCAGACAGCCCGATGCATGAAATTCGTGCAAGGGGCTCGGCCTTCGCAGCCGCCGCTACCTCTGCCAGCCCTCGCAGCCCCGAAGTTCGTCTGGATGGTTGTCCGGACAGTTTGCTGTTCCGTCTAATTAGCATATTAGCTCTTTATTAAATAGGATTAGCTCAGAAGTAAAGGGAGGAGAACAACATATAAAGCAGACCCCTGGAGGTGAAACAGTTATGTAGTGAATAGGATTAGCTCAGAAGTAAAGGGAGGAGAACAACACATAACGCAGACCCCTGGAGGTGAAACAGTTATGTAGTTATGTAGTGGGCTATGCTGCTCTTAAAGAGAGAAGATTTGTAAAAGAAAAAATTACAGAATTGATCCAACCTGGGGCGCAGTGGATTTGGTCTGGGAATGTGAGGTGGTGTCCTAGAGCAGAGAGGGGAGAGCCAAACATAGAACCCAATGGGATAGAGCTCGGAGGAGGGTCTGGGTTAGAGACGCTTGTGGGAAAGAAAGAGCTGCAGTCTGTTCACACAACAAAGAGAAAAGCCCTGCATCATCTTTAACTCCTTTCAAGCCAAATCATTCTAGTTTGAAACAATGGGGAACTTAATTCAGTGATAGAGTGATGACACAGTGATGAATGGAAATAATTGATCCTACTTATGCGCCCGTAGAAGCAATCACATGCCCTCCTTTAGACTTCACAGAACTGAATCATGCACCTTAAACTTCCTTTGCTGTGCAGGTTTTTAAAATTTGTAACATTTCTCTCCAAATAAGACAAATAAAAATAAAACAAATACACAACATCCACAATAAACATGCTTCAGATGCCACATTTTGTATGAGAAACAAAAGAAGGCAAAACTGTGAGGGAGTCAGCAGTACCTTTCCATGCCCCAGTCGATAGCTCTGTTCTCTGGTTGTTGTGTCCGTGGGCAAGGTGCACGGCCACAGAAACAGACAGAGACCTTCAAAAGCAATTAAGGGTGAGGAATCCCTTGCCAGACGGCTAGGACAGATGTAAGCTTTCATCACAGAGCTTAGCTGCATTCCGTGGCCAAGAGGAAGCCTGATAAACACTATATGATGAGCAAGTGATCAAATTTATAAAAACTAGGGATGAGGAATGACCAGTGGGAGAACCCAGGTGCTAGGGACAGAGGCTGAACTGCTTTCTGTGCTTCCTGCTTCCTGCAGGTGGCGCCAAACTCCTTGAAGAAGGAACAAAGCCAAGTTAAAAGGCTAGTGTGTCTATATTGAAGCGCTAAAGAATTTGCTTGTGAGTTGGCAATTTCTCTTTCAAGACAGCTCTTCTTTACTGGTATTGGCAAGCTTTAAATTTCAGGAGTTACTCACCTACACCACGTTATTTATGGGCTTCTTGTTCCCAGTGCCCAGCCTCGCATTGACTCTATGACCAGCTTTCATGCAGGGAGCAACTGTGTCCATCATATAAAGGGGAGGTTCATTACAGCAGCTATTAAAAAGATTTTCAAAGGCAAAATGGCATTTTAAAGCTACTAGTATTTAGGATCCCTTAAGTTAAGATCTGTAGGAAGAAATGGTACAAAACTGCTATTTACAACCATCCAAGGGAAATAACCCTGCTGCCGGTACCCACAATAGCCACGGGTAACCAACAATAACTCGGAGTACCTTCCCAGAGGGCTCTCCCACCCGCTCTGCTCCAGATCTCTCAGGCCTCATGGTAAAGGCATCAACATCCAGGAATGCATCTCAGACACGCATGTCCCGATGGCCCTGGTCAGGAGGCGGCCGTGGGCAGAGCTCAGGGAGTCCTGGAAAGGGTCCTGGCCATAGAGAAGCCGTGGGAGCAGCGGGGAGACGGGCATGAAGGGAAGCGAGTTTCTGAGGGCATAGATGGGCAAGCGAGGTTTCACTATCATTCTCTAGATCAGTTTTTATAACAAACAAACATTTCCTGCCAAGCTCCGAACGTTGTTAAGCAGCAGCAGCCAAGACGACTTGCACTCGGCACAATTACATAAGAGCGGCAGTGCGTCGCTCTCTTGTGGAGCTTTGTTTGAAGCTCCCTCATTAATCTTTCCGCCTGTCCCATCCCGCCCCACTGTGACTGCCCTGCCTTTCCCAAGCCTGCAGCAGGCCAGGCTCGCTGGAGCCTCAATCACCGCCAGCTGAATGCACTCCACTGGCGGGACCCCACTGCTCCATCAGAAAGAACCAATCACAGCTCGGGAGAGGCAAACCTCTTTTTAATTGTATTCTGTGATACTAACAGGCATTCATTACACATGGACCTTAAAACAAGATTTGCTCTTGGCTGCTCATAATTGTATTTCTACAGCAGTTTAAACCGTTGGCACCTGCAAATGCTAGAAGGCCTACACTAAGAATTTCTATTATCCCCGTTTCAAGGGTTACATTTAAAATAAAACTCAGAGGGGCAAAACATTACATACACACATATTTACACAAATTAAATACTATGCACAAGTCAATACCTTCTGCACACAGAACTGCATTAAACTCAATTAGCCCGAAGCAGAACTGCAGGAGCAGGCTTCCCGGGAGCCAGGGAGCTGTTCTCTACAATAAAGACCATGAAAGCGGGCAGATTACAGAGCTCTGCAGAACTGTCAATAAACGCTTCTAAAAAATCATCATCAGAACTGATTTCTAAATTAATTGATGTAAATGAAATTAACATAAAACAATCCAACAACCTCTGACTTCTGCGTTCCAATAACTAATAAAATGACTAATAAAGAAGGCTTTTAAAAATGCATGTTGTCCTGGTTTTCAGAGCGTATTCCTAGGAGGCACAATAGTCACCAACTAAAATACAATGTCCTTCTTATGATGATTTCCTACTTGATTATGACCAAAATTAAATTATACAAATATTTCACTAAATATCTTCTGAACCTTATAAATATTAATATAAACTCAATTTCCTATGTGCCCAGCATTTAAAAATCCATTTAAAAATCTTGGAAACTAATTTAAGATTTCCATCTAGAATACAAATTAGCAAATTCCCTTCCTTGCTCTGTTTTGCTCAGCACCCATATCTGCACATTTACTCTGAATGTCAGTTGGTGGCACTTAAAGATGATGAATATTAAAAGCATGCTTCTGTCTGCTAACATATTAGAGCCCAGCAATCATTGCCTTTGTCATCAGCTATGTTTTCAGGGAACAACTACGGCCTCTAAAGCCTCCTGTGAACTCCCAAACTGTGAAAAGGGCAAAGAGGGGGGGACATTTTACTTCAGGGGGTTAAATACATCAGCTGAGAGGACTGCACAAAATTAAAACCTTTTCAGAAACCTACCACCTTACAGCAGTACTTGGCTGTAGTTTTAAGTATTTGCTTGAGAACTGCATCTGAACGATGAATAGTAACACTAGGTGCTGTTAATCAAACAGTCATTATGTGCATACATGCTATTTCTAGATACATGCTATCTTATCTACATGCCATCTTTACAGACATACCATTGATTTGCATACATGCATGCTATCTTTACAGTCACAGTCCCATATCTAACTTTCTACTCTGCAAGGTAAGTGGTATTGTTATCCTCAGAGAGGTATAGGACTTATTTGAGATCATAAGCAAATGAAAGATAGAAGGGGAACTCCAACTCAGGTTTCTCTCTCTAGTCCCCTATACAGTACTATGCAGCCAGCTTGAGGGCATGTAAAACCTCTTCAAGAGCTGATATTTGCTGGATACTGCTCACTCTCTTGGGTCCGGGAGTTTACTACTTATTTATTTTACATTCGCATTAAGAAGGCCTTCTCATACACAAATCTTATTTCTGCAAAGATCCATTCATCCAGAAGACTGAACAGAAGTGCGCCTTTGATTAGAATACATGAGTACTGGTATTATTATGATTTTTACTTAATTAAAGTGGCTTGTTGTGATCACCTATTTAGCATATGGAAGACCAGCTGGTTAACTCGGTCAGATTTCTGCACAGTGTGCCTGTTCCACCCAACTGCCCAGCCTGGAACCACAGAGCAATAACAATGGAGAGTCACTGGGATTGTGCTCTGCAACCTGATTTCCAAACACAGCGCCGCCTCCTACCAGCCACGTGACCAGGCCTCCACATCCCCGCCCATAAATGGAGGCTCAGCACCAGCTCACAGATTGCTACGCTTAAATGAAGTGATGCCACATTGTGCGCACACACAGTATGACTCGATTCCTTGGGGACTGTACCATTGTCCCTGCTGCCCGTATGTGCTAGTAGTTCTTTCATTTGTCCACTAAAAACTGTCTTACACTCAATAAGTGCTTTTCTACTCAGTTTTATACCATCAGTTCTACAGCTCTCCAAATCATTCTGAGTTATCTTTCTGTTGCTCTGGCCTTAGGAAGATTCAAATTCTTTTCTAGGTTATATACTAAAAGATCCTTTTTTAGTTGATTTTTCTAGCTGCTTAATCACTTCTGTTGACCTCTGATTTTCTACCAGATTGGACAAATCTTTCTGACATGACAACATCCACACCCATCTGAGTTAACCTTCCGAGAGCCTGAAGTTAGTGCTGTTCACGCTCTGATGCCCGCCTTCCCGGCACTTGCCACGGCTATGAATGCTCGCTAATCTCCACGCTCACTCATGACAGATGTCTGTCCAGATCTCAGAAAAAATTTTTATCTTTCTCTCTTATAACAAGGGAGAAACAGTGCAGTCACTTATAAAGTTATTTGCAGATGAAATTACATTTTCCAAGTATACAGTTAATTTACATATGTCTTCATTCATTCTTTTAACAAATATTTCTTTAGTGCCTACTATGTGCCATAACAGATGAATCAGACACTTTTTTCATTATTTTTTAATCATACATTTTGCAACAACAAGACGGTATCTTAGGTGCTAAATACTATTGTCTGCCTATATTACACAAGTTGCTTAAAAGGAGTATTTAAGATTTTTAAGAGTCACATCAAAAAGGGAAAAAGAGAGGGAGAGAGAGAGAGAACCCAGATAAATAAAATTAGAAATGATTAGAGAAGCAACAATGGGCACCAAAAAATACAAAGGATTATAAGAAAATATTACAGATAACTATATGCTAACAAATTGGATAATCTGGAAGAAATAAATTCCTAGAGTTACACAATATTCTAAGACTGAATCAAGAAGAAACAGAAAATCTCAACAGACCAACAAAATAGAAAACCATCAACAAACAAAAGCCCTGGACTGGATGGCTTTACAGGTGAATTGTTCAAAGAAGAACTAACACCTATCCTCTCAAACTAGTCCACAAAATTCAAGAGCAGGGAAGACTCCCAAGCTCATTTTAGGAGGCCAGTATTATCCTAATTTCAAAACCAGATAAAGACACTGCAAAGAAAAAAATTGAAAACAGATGCTAAAACCTCAATAAAATATTAGCAAACCAGATTCAGCAATACATTAAAAAGATCATACACCATGACCAAGTGGGGGGTTTATTCTGGGGATGAAAGGTTGGTACAATATCTACAATCAAAGTGAAGCACCATATAAACAAAATTAAAAATAAAAATTATACGATCATATCAATAGATGCAGAAAAAGCATTTCACAAAATCCAGCACCTATTTATGATAAAAACTCTCAGAAAAGTGGGACTAAAGGGAACATATCTCAACATAATAAAGGCCATATATAATAAACCCTAAAGATTCCACCAAAAAGCTACGGAACTGATAAATGAATTCAGAAGAGTAGCAAGCTACAACATAAATATCCAGAAATCAGTTGTATTTCTATACACCACTAATGACTATCAGAAAGACAAACTAAGAAAACAATCCCATTTACAACTGCATCAAGGAGGTAAAAGACCTGTACCCAGGATATTATAAGACACTGAAGAAAGAAACTGAGGAAGATACAAATAAATGGAAGCATGTATAGTGCTCATGGATAGAATGAATATAATTAAAATGTCCATACCACCTAAAGCAATCTATAGATTCAATGCAATTCCTATCAAAATTGTGTTTTTCACAGAGCTAGAATAATCCAAAAATTTATATGGAAACACAAAAGATCCTAAATAGCCATAGCAATCTTGAGAAAGAAGTACAAAGTTGGAAGTGTACATGACCTGATATCAAACTGTACTATAAGACTATGGAAACCAAAACATATGGTACTGGCATAAAAACAGACACATAGATCAATGGAGCAGAATAGAGAGCCCAGAAGTAAATCCATGCCTATGTGGTCAATTAATATATAACAAAAAGGGCTAAAGTATACAATGGGGGTAAAGACAGTGCGTTTAATAAATGGTGTTGGGAAAATTAGACAAGTACATGTCAAAAAAAAAGAGAAAGAAACTAGACCACCTTCTTACACCATATACAAGAATGAACTCAAAATATAATAAAGACTTAAATGTTAGACACAAAATTATTAAACTCCTAAAAGATAACATAGGCAGTAGAATCTCTGACATTTCTCTCAGCAATATTTTTTGTGATATATCTCCTCAAGCAAGAGAAACAAAAGAAAAAGAAACAAATGGGGCTATATCAAACTAAAAAGCTTCTGCACAGCAAAGGAAACCATCAACAAAATGAAAAAAAAACAACCCACTGTAGGGGAGAAAATATTCACCAGTGGTACATCTGATATCTGCTAAGAGTTCTCTATAAATTTTGGGTATTAAGCTCAACACCAAAAAAACAAACAACCCAATTAAAAAATGAGCAAAAGACCTGATTAGATACTTCTTCAAAGAGGACAGACAGATGACCAATAGACATATGGAAAGATGGTCAATATCACTGATCATCAGAGAAATGCAAATTAAAACCACAATGAGGTCATCACCTTACACTTGTCAAAATGGCTACCATCAATAAATCATCAAACAACACAAGTTGTCAAGGATGTGGAGGAAGGAGAACCCTCATGTACTGCTGGTGGGAATGCAGACTGGTGCAGCCACTGTAGAAAACAGTGTTAAGGTGACTCAAAAATTTAAAAATTGAACTGCCTTATGACCCAGCAATTCTACTCCTGAGTGTATATCCAAAACACTAATTTGAAAAACATATGCAGCCCATGTTTATTGCAGTGTTATTTACAATAGCCAAGATACGGAAGCAACCCGCGTGCCCATCCAAGGATGACTGGATAAAAAAGTTGTGGTATACCTACACAATGAAGTATTGCTCAGCCATAAAAAGAAATCTTACCATTTGTGACAGCATGGATGGACCTAGAAAATATTATGCTAAATAAAGTAAGTCAGACAGAGAAAGATAAATACAGTACCATATGATTTCACTTCTATGTGGAATCTAAAGAGCAAATTAAACAAACAAAATAAAAACAGACTCATAGATACAGACTGATGTTTGTCTGAAGGGAGGGGGGCTGGGGAACTGGGTGGAAAAGGTGAAGGGATTGAGAAGTACAAATTGGTAGTTACAAAATAGTTATGGTGATGTAAATACAGCATGGGGAATATAGTCAGTGATACTATATTAACTGTATGGTGCCAGGCGGGGACCACTCTGTGAAGTGTGTGACTGTCTGATGACTATGCTGTACACCTGAAAGGAATACAAAATAATATTGAATGTAAACTGTAATTTAAAAATTAGAAAAATGTTGCCCTGGCCTGAATGGTTCAGTTAGTTGGAGTGTTGTCCTGTGCACCAAAGGGTCGAGGTTTCCGTTCCCAGTTAGGGCACATGCCCGGGTTTTGGTTTCAATCCCATCAGGGAGCATACAGGAGGCAGCCAATTGATGTTTCTCTTTCACATTGATGCTTCTCTCTCTCCCTCCACCTTCCGTTCTCTCTAAAATCAATAGAAAGCATATCCTCGGGTAAGGATTAAAATAATAATAGTAGAAAGATAAAAATTTTCAAAGATTTTAAAGAGTTAATTATATATTATTTGAAAGTCTACAAGGTATATTTCTATTTCCAACTTCAATCTCTATTTGAAAAAGGAGGTGGTACATTTACACAATGGAATACTATGCAGCTGTAAAAAAGAAGGACCTCTTACCCTTTGTGACACCATGGAGGGACCTGAAGATGGTTATGCTAAGCAAAATAAGCCAGGCAGAGAAAGACAAATACCATATGATTTCACTCATATGTGGAATCTAATGAACAAAATGCACTGAGGAACACAATAGGACCGGAGGCATGGAACAGAGTGCCAGACCCCAGAGGGGCAGGGAGAGATGAACCGAAGAGCATATACACATGGCCAATGGAAAAAGACAATAATGTGGTGGAGGCTGGGGCTTGGGGAGGGGTAACAGGGGGCAGAAAGGAGAAACATCTGTAATAGTTTCAATAATTTTTTAAAAAGAAAGAAAAAGGAAAATATATAAATGTGGGACTGCAGCTAGGTAAAAGGAAAGGAATGTGAAACTATTCTGTTTTCTCCAGCGAGGTGGGATTATGCTGCTTGATTTTGTTTCCTATATTGATTTTTATAGGCATCCTGTCTCTTCTACTAATTATAAAAACTTTAATCAACCTTAAAACACTACTATTTCCTGACAATGTAACCCCAAAAGATGACATTCATCTTCTTTCAATTAAAGACTAATAATCAAATAAGACTTTCCTTACTCTACTCACCAGTTTTCCAGTTAAAAAGAGAAAACTGCTCTACCTGGTTTGGCTCAGTGGATAGAGTGTTGGCCTACAGACTGAGGGGTCCTGGGTTTGATTCTGGTCAAGGACACAGGCCTGGGTTGCGGGCTCGATCCCCAATGGGAGGCAGCCAATCAATGATTCTCTCTCATCATTGATGTTTCTCTCTCCCTCGCCCTTCCTCTCCAAAATCAATATATTTTATTTTTTTAAAGAGAAAATCATCAGCATATTTTTTAGCAGTGATCTGCAATAAGACCTCTGCCTGGATGTGGCAGGGCACATCATACCCAAGACTAGCTCTCTCAGACATGGAACATGTCCCTCCAACAATCATCACAGTTGACCCAAATGTTTTCTCTGTCTTCCTCAGTCACCTCTCTCATTTCCAGGTGGGACCTCTGTCTGTCTAGGCTTCTCTGCTGCATTCTGGCATTTTCCTCAAGTTTATCCTCTATCGCCAGGTGCGTTTTCTAAGTAAAATCTGCTTTTTATTATTTTCAGTGCAGACTTATTTTACCCGTTAGGGCTTTTTTCATCTTGCCCCTTTAAAGTTTTCACTTATTAGATACAACCTCCTAATAGATCTCATTGAGTTTACAAAGCACAGCTTTTCTAATAGTTTCTTGTTTCATAAAGCAAATCTGTTTCAGAAAGATCTGGCTGCAGATTCCTACAACTTTGCCTTGAAGCTGTGACTTCTGTTTATCCGTCTATACAACGCTTCCCACACCTGAGCACTGCTCTAAGGCCCTACCCACACTGGAGCTTCATGCATGAGCTGACAAGTCTCTTCCAAGCTGCCATGTGCGGGAACTGAGATGGTGCTGGGGCCACTGAGAAGGACCCCCCACCCCCCAGGCTTCCTTCCCCGCCCTATGAGCTTACTGATGGAGGAAACAAACAAAACCCACACTAGTGAATCCAGGGGTGGGCTTGGGGGCAAAAAAATGATTCCTGGCAGGTGCAAATCCCGGTGCTTGACCTCCAGACACCAAAGGGCACAGACCAAGCCAGCAGCTGGGTGGGAGCCACGAGTCTGTTCAGTGACAGCAGTCCCTACCCTGTCCCC
>NW_005353538.1:4494057-4542740 GCF_000412655.1 Myotis brandtii | reverse complement strand
GCCAGGGTGGGGGGCTGAGGAAGGGGCACTCCTTCAGCCGGCTTCAGCCTCAGGGAGTAAGAAAAGCCCTTCCAGCGCTGAGCAGGCTCCCTGCCTGCCCTCCTGGGCTTAGCTCTGGGGATGGGCTCCTTCAGCCCCACCATGGGCATCTGGAGGACACAGGAGAGAGTGCTCTCAGCACTTCCCCTCCCTGCGCCATGTTCTCAGAAGTCGGGGGTTCAACTCACATGACACTCCTCACTAACGTCTGTCCGGTTTGTACGCGCCCCAACCCAGGGGTGCTTTCAGGCCACGATTCCCGGGCCTGTCAAGCTAAACACAAAGGCCCCCCATCTCACCTGCAGCTGCAGCCATGCCTGTACGGCTTGCCATCATAAGACTCATTTAATTTTAAATTATTTTAAAGGCCCAACCGGTCGCATGTCGTGCAGGGTATTCCCACTATTGTCCTAAACTTACAATTTCAATGACTCTCCCTCCAGTAGCTGACTCCTTCTCTAAGAAAGAATTCATGAACCATGGAACCAACTGACACAAGTAAAATAAGTAACTACCACTCTCACTTAGAAGGGAGAAAAGGCATGTGCACAGTCCCTTTCCTAACTCACAAGGGGTAGACATCTGGGGGGGCTTTTATCAAGATCTTCGTCCAGTCTACACCAGTCTGAGAAACGGGGCACACGGGCTGGTTTTCTAATTAAACATTGTTAAGAAGACCCCGAATTTCTGACCCACTGGTTGACACATATACAACTATTCACACACCCTTACAAATACTCACACAGGCAAAAGCCAGCAGAAACAATAAAATGAAACTAAAATGAAATTCAGATCTACTTTTCCTTAGCACAGTTCTAAGGTGTGTGGATGGGGGAGGAAGAGGGTATTTTATATTTTTTTTTATTCAACATACATTTATTGATCCAGCTGCCCCAGTTTTTGTGAGGTTTTCTAACAATGCCCAGCTGCCTGAATGCAAGTAGGAGGGGAAAAAAGATGCTAAGGCAAGAAACTGGGTTGGAAATGATCAAGGAACACTGTGTGAGAAAATCTATAGGCCACGCGACCGTTACTGAGCCATCTGATTATTTCCGAGCTGGCACTGACACGGGATATTCGAAAGGAGTAGCCAGCCTCCACTCGCCCATTTGCCCCCCTGGAAAACAAGGACAGAGCAAGTGACATGAACAAGGAATGGGAAGGAGGAAAAGAGGAAAGAGGCAGGCCCCTGTGGGGGGGGGGGGGGGTAGAAGTTAGAGGGCTGTTTCAAAGAGGAGACAACAGTTTGATATGTGGAAGTGGAGCAGGCCTGCGAGTGTTGCATGTGTGTTCACGGCTGATGTGGAATGAAGATGGCCACTTCCCTGGAGGGAGGGGACCAGGAGATCGGGCGTTAGCAATGTCCTCAGAAGGGATGCTACACCGAGTGGGGAAGTGTGGCTCCAGGGCTGTTACGGGGGAGGGGAGTGAGGCAGGGTGTGGGGAGGTCTCTAAGTTGGGCAGGTACATGTGTTTGATAAGGTGTCAACTTCCATGTCTAAAATGGGGATTATTAAGCTAGACCCTCAACCCATCCTTGGCTTGATGAGCCCTGCTGACTTGAAGGCAGTTACAGTGGCATCTGATTTACATAACTTTCATTAATTTAAGATCACCCAGAAACAATGGAGTGATCTGACAGTAAATAAAGAGAGTGGAGAAATATTTAATCCCCACTTCTCCACTCAGGAATAGCGGGAATTTTTAAAAAGCCATTATTGGATTTCCTGGGGCTTTCCTAAAACCGTAACTCCAGCTAGTTGACCACTGGCTGGGTTTTCTCACTGTTTGCTCCCCAGCACACTCTGAGTCTAAGCAACGTCACACTCACCTCACCAGTCCCACAGGAGCACTGCAAACGCCTACTGGTCTTTCTGGATGTCCCATGAGTTCTTCAAGTCAACATAGCTAAAACCAAACGTATCGTCTTGCTGCTTCCCCGCTTCTATTGCAAGCAGGCCAAAAGTCGTTTTCAAAAACTATTTTTTCCTCCTTTACCTTTCCCTTCCTCGAACACCAGGAAGTAAATAAACCTGAAGGATATCAATTATTTTGCAAATCCACTGGCTCTTTTCCAATCGGACTGCCATGAACTTAGGGCTGACCGTCTTTTGTCATCTGATCTTCCACATGGCCTCCTCGCTTCCCACTCTACACCATCGGCAGGGCAGGGCCGTCTCCCCAAACAACAATCTGATCAGATCACTTCCTCACTGAAAACCTCTATGGCTCCCTGTGCCTACAGATGAAACTCTAAACCACTTAAGCGCCCAGTCATGCTCTTCCTGAAGAGAGAGAATACCTGCCAGTTCTCCCTCAGAAATGTTGGGAGGATCAAATAAAAATGTGTGTAAAAGCACGTTGGGAACCACAAAGCAGTTTTGGTGGTTCTTAGCCTCTATGGGGTGACAATCTACTTAGAGAGTCGGATAAAAGCTCTGGAGTTTTCACACACACACGCATACACGTCAAGTAAAATCTGGCATCAGTTGCAGAGCATGCACGGATGCTCAAAGACAATCCAGATTAAGAACCTGGGGAGATATGTATTATTTCACTTTGGTACACAGAATGAGTCGGCATCGGCTCAACAGCAGTTCCAGTCTCACAGAGAAGCAAGGGGCTCTCCCGTGGGCAGGCTGCACACTCACGCAGGTGTCGAAAGGATTCATCCGCAGGGTGACTGGGCGCAGGGCGACATAGGCAGACAATGAGGACAGCAGTGAGTGTAGGCTCACTCGTTTCATCTGGGCACAGCTGTCCCTACACACACAACCGCTTGAAAAGAACAGGTTATTTTGAAAACAATCAGCTGAATTGAGTCGTTTTTTTTAAAAAAACTAGGCAGTGGGCCCTCCTCGAACGGAATGGAAATAAAACGAGGTTCCTTCCCTTTCACGTGGCTCGGAGCTGCTCAGCCAGGCACACTGACGCTGCTCCACAGCATAGATGCTCATTATTCAGGAGCCGGGTCCTTGCAGCTGCATCTTGTCAATTTGGCTTAGGCCCTATTTGCCCAAATGTCCTTCTACATGGTGATGCATATTTACACTCCATGTTGTCGTCGTCCTTCAGGAACGCGGAGGAAGGAACAATGCTTACTCTGCAGGTCTGCACGGACAGGCGACACAGAGCTGCTGGGTGGAGGGTCCCAGAGCAGCGAGTGCAAACACCCACCACAGCGTGGGCCCCGCACCCTCAACACAGAAGAATTGCTCAAGCTTGGTGTTCCTCACAGTGACTGAGCTTTAGGTCAGCCACAGGAGGTGGAGATATGCCGGCAAAGGAAAACACCATCATAAACATTTACCGCTAAGTCACACAGCAACTACCCATTCTGCAGCCTATACCATCACATACCAGGGGGCTCTGCGTATTATGACATATACATATTGAATACAAAAACTAAATGTGTTCTTACCATGAGATTGGCCTGAAACCAATGTTAGCCTTCAAAAATAGCCACTTAATTAACTCTTCTTTGCTTGCCTCCTAACAATTAATATTTTGGGCCTATATAATCTTAAGCTATATCCCTTGGAAATAGGAACTACGTCTTTCTTTTCTCTTAATAAATTTCCAAGAAGCAGTCATTCCAAATCATTCTAAGGGCCTTTTAAAAATGCCTGCATTTCCCTATTTTGTCACCAGATGGTAATATCACGTGTTGGTAAACCATAGAAATCATACGTTTTAATTTCTCAATTTAGAAGAGCAGCTTTCATAATGTCAGGACCCTTTAAAACTCTTAAGAATTATTGCGGACCTCAATGGGCTTCTGTTTATGTAGGTTATAGCTATCAACTTTTACCAATGTAGAAGTTAAAATTTTAAAAAATTGCAAGATTTTTATTAATCCACTTAAAATAATAAATCCATTACATGTTCATATACATAGTATATTTTTGTAAAAGTAACTACATTCGCAAAGCAAAAATTTAATGAGAGTCTTTTGCAAATCTCTTTAATGTCTAGCTTAACGGGCGACACCTAGATTCTTCTATCTGCTTCTTCATCCAGTCTGGTGAGACAGGCTGGTTTTGACGGAAATACATGAAGAAAATCCAGCGCCATGCAGCTATGCAGTTGGGAGGAAAGGGTTGTAATAGTTCTTGCAGACAACTAGGAATATGCCTCTTTGACACCACACCAAGCTCAGCAGGAGGTGCTTCCTCCATGCAGACAGAATGCGGAAAGGAAAGCCATGAAGACAGCATCCATCGTCCTATCCTGCACTTTGCCGGACTTTTTTAACACCGTGCACTGGTCATTTGGAAAATAGTTCAGAGTTATGCAGCTCTCCCAGGTGTTGACACATTTCATTATTATTTTTAAAAATCGCATTCACTAGTATAACCACCAGTCTCACCACCAGTCTCACCAGAAGAGTGAGTATTAGGAAGTAAAAATCGCATTCACTAGTATAACCACCAGTCTCACCGGAAGAGTGAGTATTAGGAATCGGTCAAGCTCACAGTAGAGAATACAAAGCTTCCTAAGATTCTCATTTTCATTTGAAGTAATTTAATCATTGACAACAAACACTGCTCCTTGTTTCCCTTAAGATGACGAATCCGGGCGCATTTACCTTTGAGAAAACGTCTGCCTGACACCCGAGTCTGAAAACCGCAGCTTGTTGTTGGGTCTGTCAAGTGCATGCAGTGTCCCATGAAACACGCAGTCCTGTGTGAGTGCTTCCTTTTCATCCGCTTGCCCAACACCATGGACCAGGGTCAAGATTCAACAAAGGCAATGCTGTTTCCTGCTACAATCCTAAGTACCTTGTGAAATATGTACGGTTGGTACCCTCACTACCCACCTTATAGAGAGTGAGGCTCAAGAATGTGCGATTATTGACTCCAGCTCACGCAGCCAAGAATGGCACAGAGGAACTTAAACTTTGGGTTTTGTTCAGTCTGTAGTCTTTCCACTATAGTAAACGGCATAGAAAACTAAAATAGACCGCAGCTTGTTGTTGGGTCTGTCAAGTGCATGCAGTGTCCCATGAAACACGCAGTCCTGTGTGAGTGCTTCCTTTTCATCCGCTTGCCCAACACCATGGACCAGGGTCAAGATTCAACAAAGGCAATGCTGTTTCCTGCTACAATCCTAAGTACCTTGTGAAATATGTACGGTTGGTACCCTCACTACCCACCTTATAGAGAGAGAGTGAGGCTCAAGAATGTGCAATTATTGACTCCAGCTCACGCAGCCAAGAATGGCACAGAGGAACTTAAACGTCGGGTTTTTTTCAGTCTGTAGTCTTTCCACTATAGTAAACGGCATAAAAAACTAAAATAGATTCACGTCACCATTTAAAACAAACTGAGGAGCAAATTTGGGGCAGAAGGAGCAGGGACTCCCAGTACAGAAAAGCCTCTATTACTGACACACCTGCTTAAGGAGACCCTTAGTTTAATTTTCTTGTTAACTCCTCAATTATCCATACTCTTTTGGTTTCTAGCCTTCTTAAAAATTTTAGATATATTTATTGGCACCAAAACATGAACTCAGTAAACACCAAATTTAAGTCCTTCCCTAATGTGTATATTACAACTTATTCCTTTAAAAAGGAGTACTAGATGTCACAGCCGGAATTAGAAGCACTAACATTTCAGAGTAGTAAGATAAAAAATAAGTATTAGAGTGTTTTCCAACTTTTTCTTCAAGTGGAACACTAAATAGTTAACATTTTACAGGGCATCTCAATATGAAAATAAAATCAAAGTTATCCTATCCGGTTGAAACAGCCTATGTTGCTGTTATTATTCCTTTAAAAAGGAGTACTAGATGTCACAGCCGGAATTAGAAGCACTAACATTTCAGAGTAGTAAGGTAAAAAATAAGTATTAGAGTGTTTTCCAACTTTTTCTTCAAGTGGAACACTAAATAGTTAACATTTTACAGGGCATATCAATATGAAAATAAAATCAAAGTTATCCTATCCAGTTGAAACAGCCTATGTTGCTGTTATTAATAGTTACCTTTAGTCAAGTGCTCACTCTATGCCTGAATTTGAGAGAACTTTACAAATATTATCCGTCTCATTTAATCCTCACATTTCAAAGTTACCACCCTTCATGTTACTATTATCACCATTTTACAGATGAGGCAGTTGAGGTTCAGAGAACTGATTAACTTGTCCACTAACACGGGGATGTAGATGAGCTGAGTTTCAAAGCAAGTCTGTCTGAGGTGACTGACTTCCTCTCTCGGGAGTTTCCAGGGCCAGCAGTTCTGACAGGCACCAGCAACAAGAGCCCGATGTTCTCCAGTTAGTTACTTTCCAGTTGAAATTCAGCTGGTAGAATCGACGACGCTTAATGCAAGTGTTGATTTGATGTGCTGTAGACATTGAGTCTCACAGTTAACACAACTTCCATTCTCTCCATATAACTGTGTATCTTCCTAGCTTACCAACCTGCCATTCCATTTTCCTCAACATAGACTCTTTTCCAGTAAAACTAGGTAGCCCCGGAATGCACCAGACACAGCCTTCCTCTACCATTCGACCTGCACCTCTCCTTCTCTGCCTACTGAGGTTCTGCCTTCTACACTTCTGTGAAGTCTTCCTGTAACTAATCTATATGTCTTTTTTACATATGTACACACAGACACAATTTTGCAGGCAGCCTAACATAAACTAACTTTTATTTAGAATTCATAACTGCTTAGAATAACCTATAAACCCACTCAGATCGCCCTAATTGTAAGATGTGCTTTGCTAATCAACCTGTGAGTCACTCAGAGTTTAACAGAAGGGCTGAGATTTAAGCTTTCCTCCATACCGCTGCCTTCCTGACACTGACGAATGCCAGACCTGCCTTTACAGGGACAAGCAGAGGGCTAATCCAGCTCAAACCACCCGTGGCTGCCCACAGCGGCCTGCAGGAGTCTACACTGACTGGCTGCCTCCTGCACACCCCACCCTGGGAATCAAGCATGAGCCCTTGACCAGGATCGAACCTGGGACCCTTCAGTCTGCAGGCCGACCCTCTATCCACTGAGTCAAACTGGCTAGGGCAGCACGTTTCTAACTGTGCATGTGCAGGAATGTCCCACCTGTATGTGATGAAGCTCACCTCCATGCATATGCACAATTTCCCTGAATAAAGATGAACCCAGTCCTTTGCTTGGGGACGCACTGCTCTGGGAGCCACCCCCAGTGTGTCCTTGCTTGCTGGCTCACAATCGAGTTTCCACTGACAGTCATCTCGGCTGGCGGATCTGGCAACTAGAGTGCTGAGACCCGCTTAGCCCAGCAACATTTGCCGAAGACTGCGGACGGGTGCTCTTCCTTACTTGAGCTTCCCTGGGCTCGGCACTACGTTCTTTCTTAACTTTTCTGAACTTTCCTTGTATCTTTGCAACTAAGGTGTAATTTTTTTGCCCTCTTTGTACTGCCCACAACTTCTATCACAATACTATATATAAATTAGAGGCCCACAAATGTTGACTTAATAGTCCATGGCACTGTGATAATGATTTATTGAAAGTCCATTTCTTAAGGAACTGATAACAGACAAACATGTTCTAATATACGAGAATCAGAGCAGTGCTTCTAGTAATAAATCACCTTAGAGATAACCAGAGATAAACAATGGCCACCACTGAACTGAGGTTGGATTTGTAAGTCTTGCTTCCAAGAGACTGGTTGGGAAGAACCTAAGTACAAAGCTGGCAGCATACTGATCGGCCCTGAGTGGATTGTAATATCTTGGGTTATAAAATACTGGTCTACAAGATTGGTTTTTCTGATGCAGCGAAAGACTGAATTGAGAGAAAGCTCAATTCAAATGCTAAAGGGCGAGGGAGGAGGAACAGGAGAAGGAGGAGGAGGAATACATCACCACCGCCATCCCCACCACATCACCACCATCACCGCCACCACTGTCACCACCGACACCACCACATTCACCATCACCACCGCCACCCCTCTACAAGATTGGTTTTTCTGATGCAGCGAAAGACTGAATTGAGAGAAAGCTCAATTCAAATGCTAAAGGGCGAGGGAGGAGGAACAGGAGAAGGAGGAGGAGGAATACATCACCACCGCCATCCCCACCACATCACCACCATCACCGCCACCACTGTCACCACCGACACCACCACATTCACCATCACCACCACCACCACCACCCCCATGGCTAATACATGTACAGTGTTACTATTAGCTAGACACAATTCTTGACATATTTTAACTCATTGAACACTCACAAAAATCTTAAGAGGAAGGAACCATTATCGACTATACTTTATATGAGAAAATTAAGTCACAGAGAAATTCAAATAATTACCTAAGGTTGCACAGCTAGTGGGCACAGCTAGTAAGTAGTAGTAGAGCTGGGATGCAATAAATTCATTTAAATTGTTTAAATATTCACCTAACACAAAATTACATAGTGCTTATGTCTCAAATTTGAGAAAAATTACCATTTGGAGAAATATTTAAAGAACTATTCATATCTAGGCACACCCTGGTGTGCTCTCTCTATTTAACCTTGAATTTATTGCCTTTTAAAATAAATTTTTAAAATACATTTTTATTGATTTCAGAGAGGAAAGGAGAGGAAGAGAGAGAAAGAAACATCAACAATGAAAGAGAATCATTGATCCTGCACACTCTACACTGGGGATCGAGCCCGCAACCCAGGCATGTGCCCTGATGGGGAATCCAACCATGACCTCCTGGTTCACAGGTCGAAGCTCAACCACTGAGCCACGCAGGCCAAGCACCTTTTAAACAAATATTAATAATCCTTCAGCCCAACCTTCATGACCACTTAAGCCCTTGAACAGCTCCCAGTGACCACGGCCGTGCTTACCCACAGGAACGACACTGCAGCAGTCCCTGTCTCCACAGCCTGTGCAAAGGACCCGAGCATCCCTGCTCTGCTCCAGCCACAGCTCAACTCTCCTAAAATCAGGCCATCGCATCTCCCTCTGCTTCCCTCCAAGTCCAGATCCCTCAATCTTTCCTGCATTAAAGCCGATCAATTGGGGAAAGGACACAGCAAATGCTGTATATGCTATAAGATCCTGTACCTTCTATTCTGAGGAGGTTTGTTCCATCTTTCTTACCATCTAAAAATCTTGTGATCAAAAGAGCAAACAGATCTAATCATAATTTCATGGAGTTTTGTCATACTCACTTCATAAAAGCCACTCTTATCTGTTGTCTCTTCACAAATGTGACTTATTTCAGAATTTAGTTTTCATGTTTTACATTTAAAGATGTATGGTCATACAGCAGCTAATATTGGAATACAGGAAATGGAGAAAAGAGTGTTAGATCCAAAGTTAGTTATCAGTTGGGCAACTTTCATTTTGGCAAGTCTCTTAGCCATCAACTAGAGAACGAGTTTCCTTTCAATGTATAACACAATATGTGCACCAAAGCTTCCACCACAGACTCAGCACCGAGCCCTCTTTATTCTGCTACCTCTCAAGCCCACTGAGATTCAGAATATTTTACTTCAAAAGAAGTAGAGGAGAAAGTATTGATCCTCCAGGTATTCTAAATTTTAATTCTGCTTCCTGTAAGATCATGAAACTACCTGGAATCAAATTAAAAAATCAGCCTGTTCATCAGGTCTGCTCTGCCATGCCAACCAGGGCATCCACGCTATGAGGGTGGGATTCAGCTTAGCCAAGGGCTGGAGAACCAGTGTGACCTAGAGTCGCAGTGTGCGCCAGCACCAGCTGCCTCACCCTGGCTCTCCCTGAGTCTGCCCTGCCCAGACCTTCCTCCCTCAATAACTGAAAAAAGCTTTTGAGCAGATTCGGATCTTAAGATTAAAAACGTGTAGACTTATGGCTGCATTGCTGCTTTTATGTCATTGGGTGCTGTCTTTGATCATCTTTGGTCACAAATGCAAGCTTCACTGTTCCTGTGAGGAGATGCAAACCCTTTTTGACAATCCCTTGTATGACGTGTTCCTCCTAGGAACTCTCTGACGAACAGCTAGCATTGGCTCTACTAAAACAAGTTTTCAATGGTGAGGCTTATGCAGTTGCTGAAATGTATTAGATTTTAGAGTGAGTTGTAGCAAGGAAAAAAGTCAGATCATAATACATGTGGTATAATAAAATCAAATTTCCCAGTCTGAGAGTCACAGAAAAATAAAATTTTAATCCATGCAAATGAAAGAAAACCTATAATAATAAAAGCATAATATGGAAATCAACCCAACAGCTGAAAGACCATCCAGACGACCTTCCAGACGACCTTCCAGACGCAGCTGGGCCTTTGAGAGCCTACTCTTACACCACTTTCGTGCATCCGGCCTCTAGTATTGGTATGAAGTCTCTGAAATGTAACATATTTCAAAAACAACATTAACGAGGTCCCATGCCTATTTGAGAACTGCTGACATATCATACCTCAGAAAACCTGAACTTCATCCCAGCTCCAGTAGAAGAAAATGCCCAAAGGTACCAGGCTGATAGAGAGAGCTGCATACTGTAAAGTTCTTTCCAGATTTCTAACCTCCTAGGTCAGAGACATAATCAGTTTACTCATTCAACAAACATTTCTTTCTTTTTTTTCTTTTTTCAACAAACATTTCTTGAGTATTTTTCTGTGGCCAGGCATTAGGTATCTTTAGTGAGCAGAACAGACTTATATTCTGATCAATTTAAGTGGCCTCCTGCTGGACTATAGCAACGAAAAAATAAGTCAGTAAACAATCAGGAATGGCAGCTAGCTTTGATTAGTAAGATTTGAAAGTCTTAAATAGGTATTTACTCCACCTGCAGAACAGTTAGAGTTAAGTAGAAGGCAACCTCTAGAGACAAAGCTCTCCACCAAGGAATGTGAGATCTAGAACGTTCCTTGTTTTGCAATTTTCAGTTTGAGATAACAAAGTTTACAAAGAAGCCCTGTGCTTTTGCTGAGGAGATAAGACATTAATCTAACTGCTGACCTAGAAATAACATGTAAAATGATAAATCTGTCACATGAAAGCGTTAAGGAAACAAGCAACCTACGTGTCTCCCAGCACTGACCCACTGATTCAGGAGACTGCTGCTGAGCATGAGGCAGAGAATGATGTGAGAATCCTTTTCCAGCTGTTTCTGACTGTTTGTGGAACACAAATGAAGTAGCAGAACTTCTTTACCTTTTCGAGTTCAAGTCTAACGTGCAGAAATGACTGTCAGCTCTCATATATGTAACTTAGCTCTCCCAGCCATGCAGAATTACCATTTACACTCAGTAAATAGGGCTGCACATGAGTCTACAAACTGGATCAGAGTACAATTTACTTCCTGCTTATCAACATAAAAGCTTTAACATCTAATCCAATGTTCTAGGCCTAAATTTTATGAATTCATAAAAAAAATGCAGATCTAATATAGAACATCTCCAGTTACACCCATCTACAAAGCAAAAATAAATTATGCCAGCCATTTGTCATAACTGTCACTGAAAAATAAGTAACAATGGAAGCGGCATTAACTTTCCCTAAGAATTGCAACTACATTAAATACCAAAGGGTCCTCACAATATAACAGGGGATCAGTTTTTCTTCAGCAAAATGAGATCACAGTCACCTCGGAGAACCTAGGACTGCACGGGCCCGGATCACAGGGCCTGGGTCACAGGGGCCTGGATCGGCCTTCAGTAATACCTGGTGCAGTCTCATGTTTCTAGGCGAAACCAGGAAGTCCACAGGCTGCCTCTGTCCTCAGGCAGATGACAGCAGGTAAAGAGCATCCAGGGGAGGCGCAGCGAGCGGAGAGGAGCAGATAAGCTCCAAAGCCTGGCTGGTGTACGTGCTTAAACCCATGGCTCCAAAGGCAGGAGGGCCCCGTGCCGAGAATAACCTTCGCTATCTCCATCTATCAGAGTGCTGGCATCATCAATACCCGAGTGTGTCATCTCTTCCGAGAAGCCTTACCTGATTGCCCTCAGCCAGAATTCATCTTCCCAATCGATGTGTTTCCACAGGACTTTATCCCTTTTCAAAGACATGTCCTGTTGCATAATTATTACAGTTATTTAGTTTTACCTCTTAATTCTCACACTAGACATAAGGTCATTACAGACAAGGAACTGTTCACTCTCCCACAACCTTCTATGCTTAGATCGGTAACTTGTACCCAGTATGTGCTCAGTAAAACTTTGTTATTTTCAAAATATACAATGCTTCATTACAGACCTTTTTCAAAAAAATTAAAGACATTTTAGACCTGGCCAGGTGGCTCAGGTGGTTGAGCATCATCCCATACACAGAAAGATTGCAGGTTCGGTTCCCGGTCGGGGTGCATAAGGGAGGCAAGGGATCAATGTTTCCCTCTCCTCTCTCTCTCCCTCTCTCTCTCTCCCTCAAACTCAGTAAACATCCTTGGTGAGGATAAAAACCCCCACACATTTTAGAGGTGCACAGAAATTCCACATTTAACAATTTACCCCCAAGGAAACACTCACAAAGACATACAGAGGTTTATGTGTATGGATGTTCATTATAGCATTATCCATAATTACGATTATAATGGTAATAATAAAAAAATTACCACATACTGTGTCCTTATTTTAAGTCAAGCACTGTGGAAGTACTTTATATTACCTCACTTATCAAAAGGTAGATATTATCTGATTGTCCAAGGTCAAACTACTAGTAAAAGATGGAGCTAGAAGTTGAACCCAGTCTGACTCCAAAACCTATGCTCTCATTATATAGAGCTGCTGGCCATGTACCAAAGATTGTCCTAAGTATTTTACAATCCACCCTCACCATCCCTCACAGCAACCTATGAAGCAAGCTCCGTTACCCTCCCCATTTCACAGATAAGGAAACTGGGATGCAAAGGCTAAGAAACTGGTCAAAGATCTCACTGGTAAGAAGTGGTAAACCTTGGGTTTAAATCTAGGCTAACTTATACTGCCTTTTCCTATTTATAACAACAAATGACTAGAAATGACTTAAATAGTCAAAGGCTGGTTTAAATACATTTATGAATATATGAATTAAGCAGCAAAATGTAAAGGGCAAAAAGCTGGGCCTGCCAGTATCTCTATTTCTCCAAAATATTCCATCAGATTATGTACATGAATTATCCTTTATTTTATACATAAAGTGCAAATCTCTAACATACATGTTCTAGAAAAGATAGCATGGAATAACAGAAAAAGCACTTCGAAGGAAAAGCACAGCCTGACTCAGACCCAGCCACACCACGAATTCTCTGTGATGGCGGGCAAAACCTGAGCCACTCCGAGTCCTCCTTTTAACAGAGGTTCAGATTGAGTTTCTTCTTAGCATCATAACCTATATAACTTCAAGATAGCAAAGAAGACGTTTAGCTCAAGTCAACACTAAAATCTGCCAATTATTAGACAAGGTAGAGTTTAAGTAAGAGTTTAAAATAAACAGAAAGGTCCAATGGAGTTTTGACAAAATTTAAATGTCCAGGTACAGCACCCTAAACACTCAACTACTTCCAAAAGCTTATTATTGCCAAGTGCACTTCTTGCAATTGGACTCAATATGTAAAAATGTCCATGTTCAGAGTTCAGCGCCAATATAAACGTATTGACTCAAGCTGGTCCCTACTAATTTCCTTCCCAGTCCTCTCCTGCTCCCCACCACCATCCAAACTGTAAGAGCCCATCAACAATCACATCTATGCAGATCGATCATCTCCAGCCAGAATCACCGGTTCCGATCTCAGTCCCAACTGCAGTACCTCATCTCTGTTCACTGGCTATTCCTCCCCTGGCTGGCACTTTTCTACGTCAGGTCAGCCAGGCTTAAAGGGCAGCCAGCCTTTATTCACCGGCATCCTGACTCTCCGCACGCGGTCTGTCCCTAATGCCTAATTCTCCTACTGCATTGGGGATTGTCTGCCAGGAGCAACTGATGCACAGAAGAGGTGCCACTGTCCCCTATTCTTTTTTTTAAAAACATATTTTATTGATTTTTTACAGAGAGAAAGGGAGAGGGATAGAGAGTAAGAAACATCGATGAGAGAGAAACATCAATCAGCTGCCTCCTGCACACCCCTACTGGGAATATGCCCGCAACCATGGTACATGCCCTTGACCGGAATTGAACCTGGGACCCTTGAGTCCGCAGGCCGACGCTCTATCCACTGAGCCAAACTGGTTAGGGCTGTCCCCTATTCTTTCACTACCTGATCATAGCACTCCCCATTGGGCGCTGACATAACTTACGATCCCTCTAGTCACAGGGCTCCGGAAGCCACGGCCATTGGCAGGTTCCATACAGTTACCAGGACTGGGGCTGCTGCTCTGATGCAAACCACAGGCCAGCACACCACGTGGGACACCCGCAGGCGCCCTCCACCCACACTCCCACGCAAGCCTCTGCAGCTCAGCCTTCCTCAGCATTCCCATCACCTGTGGGTAAACTTGCAGGACTTCAGCTTCATAAACGGTAAAATAATAACATTCTCCGTTGTGAGATGCCTGAGATCCTCTACAATTTGGCCCAAATCTGCCTTATCAGGCCAGTCTCTCACAATCTTCCAGCATCGGAGCTTTGCAAGGATTTCTCAGTGTTGGTACTCTTTCACCAAGCAAAGTCTTAGGCAAAATCCCAATAATGGAAACTGACCAGGACAGCGCAGTCAGGCTGAAGGGCCACTGCCTTCGGCTCCTCACTAGGGACTAAGATGCGGCTGTAAACTCGCCCAGAGAACAGGAGAATCTGAACTAGACTCCTCCCCAGCTCGGTTCATAAGCTCTTCTGAAACCACAAACCAAACCAAGGGCAGGCCTAATCCAAGGAGCCCAGACCCCTAAAACCAGAGGCCAGCAATGCAGACACCCCTCCTCACACACACATTTGACGGGCGTTTCTTCTGCTCTGAAAACGCCAGTGCTCAGCGAGGGAAGGGCAAGGTCAAGAGAGTCTGACAGGAAGGACTGGATGGACTGGAAAGCTGAAGTCCGCAAGTTCACCTGCAGAGCAGCACAGCCCTCCTGGCATGTCCCAGCGAGGCCCACCGCCCTCCAGGGGCTCAGCACCAGCTTTGTACACCCCCTCCCCCTCTGCCGGGCGCCTCGTGCCGTGTGGCGCTCCTGCGGGTGCTTGGAGGACTTGGTCAGGCCGTCTGTCATCTTTAGCTTGACCTCCAGTCCCACCACTGAGCTGGCAAGCACTAAGTCGCCGGTGTTCACATCCTGTTTGTTTCACTGTTCATCTCCAGGGAGCACTTGTTGACAGAGGCCCGTGGCAGGAGTGCCACTTGTCAGAGCTTCACCGGGGTGCTCTCTACCCACCGGGACCAAGAGTCCTCTTGCTTTACAGCCCAGATGTTCAGCATTTCTTCGCTCAATTTTGTTTGTTTGCATTTCAATTTGATTTTTAAAATTCTAAATTAAAAAGAAAAAAGTCCATGCACTGACCCGTCCCTCCGAAACCATGAGCTGCAACCATCTTCATTTGGTTCCAGGTGCCCTTTCTTCATCCCACACTGCGCCCGGCCACTCGGCATGGTGTCAGTCGATCATCACCACTGAACCAGACAACCTCTGATGCGCCTTCTGCTCACGGGAATTCTATTATCTGAAGACGTTCCTCTTCCCAGAGACCCTGTTAGCTGGACAGGGCGCCACAGACACAGTCCCCTTTCAAGTACCCACTCGTGGCCGGGCATCATCCCGTCAGCCTTTTCATGGAGCCACACTGACAGGGCATGATTGGATTTGTATTCCAATATTATGTGCTTAGGGACTGCAAATGAATGTCAGCATGAGAATAAACAAAAAACCAGTCAGATTGAGCTACAGGGGTTACATTTGATACACACTGCAAAGTCAACGCTAAGTAATGTGAGGAACCCACTGTTGAAAGACACCTCACGAAGGTTCTTTTCCGTTGGGGTGACGGAGAGCTGACCAGCGTGCTTCTGGAACTCAAAGCCCCCTGGCTCCTCTGGGACGAGTAGGCGCTGCCAGGGAGGGGCCTAGATTTGGCCAAAGGGAGAGGGACTCCCCACCGGAGTCCCCTAGGATCCACACCTGTGAGGGCTGGTCCCACAACTCAGCTCCTAAGCTTTGTTTTGTTTATTGTTAAATTATTACAGTTTATAATAGTGGCCATTACTAATAACAACTGCTAACAAACCCTAAAGTAATCCCTTCTACCTAGTCAGGTTTCATAAAGCCCTACTTTAAAAAGAATAATACCACCACACATTGTCAGGAAAAAATGCCTTTGGTATATTTAAAAAGTCAAAGAGATAGAACAAAATTGAGGGCACCTCAACAAAAGGAGTACCTAAGTACACATTTGCAATGCAACACCAATGAAGTAAGGTAGAGCAGAGGTGAATAAAACACCCCCAAGGCCAGCACAACTGCCCAGGACAGACTGCTGTTAACAATCTGCACTGCCTTTTCATTCTCAAGTCAACGGTCAAGGATTATGCCCCGGTGACAGGTGACAGTCAGACTCCCTAGGCAGGGCTACCCAGCTGAGCCACACTGTTGTGGGGCACCAGCCTCACCACCCAGAGCTTCCCGTTGTCCCAGTCCCCCCCCACCTCCCCATCACACTCCCCACCATAACCTAAGGAGACTGACAGCTGAGAGCAGGTGTGTGCAATATGTTGTTTTCCTCTCCCATTTGGAGCTGTTAGCACCTCCCATCACTCAGCTTGGCAGGCCATTCTAATGCCGGCATCACGCGGGAGCCCGGCCTCAGAAAGGAGCCACCTCAGACTTCTCTGGTGAACTGTTACTTAGATAACAGCACATTTATTTCATGGCATTATAAAATTAACCTTTACCTCTGGGCCTCTAAAAGGCTACTGGTTCAACTTCCCTTTTCGACAGGAGGAAGATAAGATTCTCCTCCAGGAAGAGTGGAAAGGGCATTTTTAATGCTGTGACGATGCTACTAGGCTGCTCAGTAGAATACATTCTTTCTGTCGCCTGCATCAAAACATGTACATTCATACTTTTAAAACCACACCATGCCAGCCATGGAAGGGAAGCTGAATGCCCATGCCTTCCTGACATGCGACGCCAGTCTTACATCCGGTTCTGCACACCCGAGGTAGGTTTCAGACTCGCCCACGTCAATCATGTACTATGACTCAGCTTTCCCCAGCACTACTGTCCATTCCACACAACTACAGCCTGTTTAAACAGAAAGGAAAACATGTATTTGGCAAAGGGGTGCATGAACAATAAGGTTAACATTATGCTCTGCTTTCTTTTCTACAATTTTATATATTTTGAAGAAATTCTTCAGAAACGTATTAAAAACACAGAGCATTCATTTTTAGGAGTTGATTGCACGTTATGCTGCTGCAGGGAGCGTGGGAATCAGTGTGAGTACTCTGGCTGTGCTTGGGGATTGAGATGAACCACGACAGGGGTTATTTGTGAAGGTGAGGTCGCTCACGCTGACGCCACACATATCTGTGATTTCCAGAGAAACTTCACCAGATAGACTTCATAGGAGTGAAAAAATTACTATTGGAAGTTTTCTAATGAAGATGGTAAATTACTGGGCCGAAATCTGTCATTTGTTAATCAAATTTAATAGTGATTTCTTCCTGCAGACACATGCAGAAGACAAATTATCAATTTCTGTAAATCATAATTAGTTCAGAGGCAGGTTCCAATTCTCCGAAAGATGAGCTCAGTGTAGTTCAAATTAAAGGCACTCAGTTACCATACAAATTGTAGAAAACCTCCGCTTCCATGCGGTGCTTGAATCTTGGGTTACAGCCCCTTGCAGATGCGCAGTAATCACACACGATGCATTGACTTTGTTCTGTTCACCAAGTGCGCAGGCAAGAGGTGTGAGAAGTTTCCACAGTCCCCTCCCCCCGCCCCACGTAGATGGCTTCGCTGCCACTGAGACTCAAGGCCTTTCCCATCTTTAATTTTCTTCAAGAGTGGATAAGTGCCGTGAGCAGACTGCTCACCACTGCTCTTGAGGTGCTTACTTAAAAAGAAATGAAACATGATTACTTTCAAGTGCTTTACAATTAAAAATATATGACAGGAGGGTCATCTGGGCAATCTAACTACACCGGGCAGGGTCACGGGCCGGTGAAGGCTGAGAACCCTGAGCCCCACTCGGTGCATGTATTTCCTGCCACTGGCAGCCTATTAGATTATGAAAGGGACATGCTAATGTGACATTTTACTATCACAAAGGAAACCTGGTGCTCAAATCAGAGCCTGAGTCAGACAGATACACAGTCAGCGCTGCCTCCCACTCGCCTCCCTTCACGCACCACGGGGCCACATTGCATTTCCTCCGTACGCATTTGTTAACTATCAGATCACTCCTAAGTTCAACGTGAGGAACAAAAACTTCGCTGTATCCTAGTAAAACAGATTGAATTTAATGCAGATAAAGCAAGGTGTCAGAAAAAGATTCTTTTTTTTTTAAAATATATTTTATTGATTTTTTACAGAGAGGAAGGGAGAGAGATAGAGAGTTAGAAACATCGATGAGAGAGAAACATCGATCAGCTGCCTCCCGCACATCTCCCACTGGGGATGTGCCCGCAACCCAAGTACATGCCCTTGACCAGAATCGAACCCGGGACCTTTCAGTCCGCAGGCCAACGCTCTATCCACTGAGCCAAACCGGTTTCGGCAGAAAAAGATTCTTTAAACATCAAGACTAAAATATAAACCAGTAGTTCTGAATATGTATCTAGATTACATTTCATATGCAAGATTCTCTTTATTAAAGCTCTCTTCTTTATTGCAGGAAAGTATTTCTACCCATAAAAATAGTAAGATTTGTCTTTGAAAAACGGTTTGACAGCCCAACCAATTCTGGTCTCTAAACAATGGCCGGTTTGGGGTCTGAGTGCAGACAACTGGAAGCCATGAAGTAATGATGAGCGACTTGGAAACAACCGCCCCGGCCTTCGCTGACTGCCGCACGAGTCCAGTTCCCGCACATATTTCAGATCTGAAAGTCACCAAATGAAACTGGCACCTGCATTCCACAGGCAGGTCCTGCTGGTCTTTTTGCCTGGACGGAGAGGGAACCATTCCGCTGTCTCACTAATCCAAAGTAGCAGAAGCTTGTCATCTCTGTGGCTGAACGGGGAGCTGCTCCCGGCTGCAGAGAGCACAGTTCAATTCCACAGCGTCCTCCCGCCTCCCCTCCCCACCCGTGTTCCCGGTCTCCCCTCAGCACAGAGACTAACGATGCACATTCCATTCCGTCTCTACATGTGTGTAGAACTCTGAGGCTGGGCAGTTCAGTGACTGAGGGTCCTTAATAGCAAGGCCAAAGTCATGGGCCTGACACCGGCCTGGCCCAATTAGTTTCCTTCTGTTTCACTGCCTTAACCATCTCAGACAGCCATCCATGGAAATGCATGCTACTGGTCAAAGGTGACTCACGAAGTGCATGGGAATGGCTCCTAGATCATCACGCAGAAAGCAAGGGAAGAAAGAGGAAGAGAGGGAAGAAGGCAGAGGATGAGGCAGAGGAGGACCCTCCACCGCTGTGCCTTCCTGCGGAGAGCCCGTGCCCACCACCATTTTATACAAAGGACAGCAGATTCAGGTCATATATATTTAAACATCAAACAGTGATTAAGGAAATGGCGAGCTGGCTAATTTGTTCTGAGTTTGTCCTATTCAAACTTTCAAAAAATTAACTAAATCTATATAAAATTAAACAATGCTTATGAATTAAACACTATATTTCATGCCTTAAAAGAACTCAACTCGGCGCATTAGCAATTAGCATTTGCTTTGTGTTGAATTCATTGAATTCATATCATCCTTCAACACCGTTTAGCTAAAGCAAACAAAAACAAGAAAATCACATTATTCTTTCTAAGCCATATAAAAGTGATCTGGAAAGTCACGTTTAAAATTGCTATCGTGGATTAGCTTAAGGCAATTATTTCACTTGCCGCATTCTTTTACAAGAAGTTAAAAAAAAAAATCAAGCTTCTTGCCTAACAAGAAAAATGAAATCCCATTAGTTGTGTCTCCAGTGTATATTAACATTCCTTTTGTTTAGAAAGGTTAATACCCCCCCAAATAAAGGAGCATACAGTGCCTGTTAAAATAATTACATCATGACATTTTAGAAAGGTTGCCAGATAGACGTGGCTGCAAGCGACGAAACAAACGAAAGTAAAAGCGAATACTTTTAAAATTATCCATGACTTCAAAAAACGGGAAGCTGTCCAAGTCCACCATGTCTGCATGTCCTGCCCGCCTGCCCAGTCCTGGCCCTTCTCCTCCTTCTTCTTCATTACTTTTCTGCCACAGAAACTGATGACCAACGAGGCTTCAAGCTCTAAATCACGTGATCTACTATCTGAAAGGGAAACTACAACTCTGACAAGGGGAGAATCTCACAGCAGGTCGGTGGTTGATAGCAGGACGGACCACGGGCGAGTCTCCATCCACTGGGAGTCCCAGGCAGGGCTCACACACAGCATCAGACACAGTGGCCTCTCTGTCCTCCGCACGCTGACCTACAGGCCCCGCATCAGTGAGGCTGAAACCAGGGAACAATAGTCTTGGAATTCACTCCAATAAGACCTAAAAGAAAACACTTCCCACTTTATGCAAATAACATGCACATTCTGACCCTGGTGCTCGCGGCAGAAAGAAGCGGCTCTCCACAGAAGTAAAACAAGTTATTAATCTTTCAAACACTGGATATGCAAACACTGTTTAAGTAAAAAGTAGACACAATCGCAAAGTAAAACCTCGGGCGCGAAAGCCCCTCTGGAGTCTGGACAGGCGTCCGGTGCTGCCTCCGCTCCAGGGAGAAGGCCCGCAGAGGGGCAGACAGAGGGCGGGAAAGACCACAGAAGCCTCCTCAGATAATGAATTCAACCTCTAGGCAGCAGGTCGGGGAATCTAATTGAAGAAATACTTAAGAGGCTTATTAACATTCCCAAAAGTCATGGACTGCTTTACATCAGCAGTCCTCACTGACACCAACAACAAATGGTACATATGCAGTGATAAAAGGCCGCTGCCTTAGGAGTTCAAAAACTATAATGCATACAAACTATCGGAAGGGTACAAATCTACAGAGGGGTATTCGGTGCACAGCTCAGCGCCAGCCTCACACACAGTGAAGGAAGCCTGTGCTGTGGTCAGAGGGGGGCGGCCGTCCCCTGGGCAGGACTTTCCAGCACCAGGGGTGCTCCTGAGACCCAGCTCACACAGCCAGGCTGCCCTGCACGTAAGAAGCAATCCCTGCGCGCGTGTGGAGGGATGAATGGGTGATTTAGATGGAATGGTCTCCAAAGCAACCTCTAAGACATGTGTACTGACATTTTCATTTAACTGTCACAGGCTATGTAGAGTGCTGGCTAAAAGAGAGAAAACATTTCCCCCTAGAAGCCCCCTACGAGCTCATCTCCAGGAAAAAACACTAGAGAGTACACAAAGAATTCATTTCTCTCGCATATTAAGGAACATGTGTTTCTTAATAATAAGGAGATGACGATGGTGGTGGTGGTGGTGGTGGCGACAGCAAACACATAGCATTTGTGCTGGACACTGTTCTCAGTATCTCACACAAATGAACTAGTTTAGTCTTGTAACTACCATAAGAAATAGGCATTACTGTTATCCCCACCTTGTAGTCAAGACAGAGGTAAGTTTCATTCAGCTAGTGCCCGGCACAGCCAAATTTCAAGGCCAAGCAGTCTAGCTCCACTCTGTGCTTTGAACCCACGCTAAACTATTCCAACAGCAGAGCTCAGCAGAGCTCTGTGACAACAGGAGTGTCCACACCGCAGTGTCCAACACAGAAGCCACAGGAGACATGCAGGCCCTGAGCCTCTGTGACGGGGGGTGTCCACACCACAGTGTCCAACACAGAAGCCACTGGGGACATACGGCTCCTGAGCTTTGATAACTGACAGTGCAGCTGCAGAATGGAAGTTTTAACTTTACTGAAGTCTAAACGTAATAGCCACGTGTCATTATTTATACTTAAGTTTAATTCTATAACATAGACAATTTGTTCAGCTAATGAATCGCAAGTTATGTTATATATGCCACCCTTTGTGAATCAAGTCTTTGCAATTTTGTGTATGAGCTCACAAGTCAAAGTTCAATAACTACTCAATGTGCCATGAGTGTGAAAGGGATTCTGACATGCACAGAGAGTAAGCCTCATCTTGTCCATATTTCCCTGTAAATATATGTGTGTGTGATGGGGTGGGGGTGGAGGGCGGGGAAGATAAAGGCAATTGCAAGTCTACTCATTGTAAGGCATTTTTCTTAGGGAACACAATCTTCAGGGAACATTTCACATAATTCATTCAACAAATATTGCTAGACATGTACCATCGGCTATGGTGAGGATAAACAGATACAGCTGAACAAAAACACATTCTCACACACTAACTACACAAGATTTTTGGTCCACCATTTGACACACAGTATGTCCCCAATAACTGTTGGACAGACAGATGCATGGATGGATGCATAGACCAATGGACAAATGCGGGGACCCTATTCTCAAGAAACTTACAATCCAGGAAAGAAGACACTATCAAACATCATCACTTTCCCTCACAAACCTGCTGCACGTTTCCTTTATCAGCAGCATCCATTCAAACAAACAAGCCAAAAAGTGAAAGTCACCTTGAATCATACTGCTTTGCCTCCTTTCCGGTCCTCAGACCACTGCATAGACTGGTCCTTACTACCCCTGCCCAGTTTGGCCCCGTTTCCTTTAGATCTTTGATCCAGTCTCTGTCTTTGTCTCCCTTCCTCCAAGATGGCCTTCTTTACATCCATCTTCGACAAAAGTCCCAGATTTATCTTCTTAAAATGCAGTTCTGACCGGGGCCCACTTCTGGTTAGGACCCTTCAGTGGGTTCTTGTCTTCTAAGATAAAGTCCAAGCTTTCTAGTGTGGGGCACCATGGCCACAGTAAGTCGGCCAGTGGTCATTTTTTAGCCTCATCACTCACTTGGCTTCTTTGCTAAATAACCAAGTCCCTGTGGTGTTGTTTCTACGTTTGCAGACCTTAATTTTTTCAAGGTCTGAAAATCAAGCCTTGCACTGTCTACCGTCAGTGTCGAGGACAGCACTTGACAGGCAGCAGGCATTGAACAGACGCTGACTGAGCTAACGAAAATATAAGAAAAACTACAATCAAAGATGGAAGGTATATTTGTCATAATTTATACAAGTAACTTAAAAACTGCTTTGGGCTGATAGGGAGAGGAATAAAGTGCAAATGGGGAAGGCAACCTAAGGTTGAATGAGTAAATTTCAAGTAAAGGGAAAATCACAAACATGATCAATTACCTCAGGTCATGTAACAGTGTAGGAAGGAGGGGACTTCTGTCTCATTTTCTCTGTGCCATTCACCTTTGTCAACTGCCTTCCCAGCTACCATCCAACTCATCTTGAAGAAGCCTTTTTTAACCTTTCATGACAGCAGCATCTAAGGCACTGAGGCTTAAACGAGGGCAGGATCACTGAGTGTTAATGTCCGGCACCTACTTCAGCACGCCCTTGACCTTCTTGCTTCCTGACTTCCTATAGTAAGCAGAGGTAGGCAAGGCCTAGGCTCTTGAGAGACTTACTTCCATGTAGCTAGGGAGTACAGTCAGTCTCCTCTCATAAGCTCTGTCCCTTCTCTCTTCCAGTTTGTCTTTATTGTGGTTGGCCAAAGGCAGTACAATTCCAAGATTAGGACTGGGAACAGGTTCAACATCCGCAAATCAATCAACATGATAGAACGCATTAACAAAATGAAGGGAAAAAATCATATGATCAGCTCAATAGATGCAGAAAAAAACCACTTAAAAATTCAATATCCATTTATAAAAATTCTCCAAAAAGTGGATAGAGAGGGAACATACCTCAACATAATAAAGAGCATCTATAACAAGCCCACAGCTAACATCATGGTCCTACTATGTGCCAATCTTTTTTTTTTGTGCTAATCCTCACCCAAGGTTATTTTTTCCGTTGATTTTTAGAGAAAGTGGAAGAGAGGGGGGAGAAGCAATATGAGACATATCAATTGGCTTTCTCCCACACACACCTGACCAGGGCTGGGGATTAAGCCTTCAACTGAGGTACGTGCCCCTGACATGGAATCAAACTGGAGACTCTTCATTGCATGGTCCGACGCTTTAACCACTAAGCTACACCGCCAGGCATGTGGCTATCTTTTTGGTAGTCATTATTTTAATTATTCTTCACAGTTCTATAAATTAAACATGATCATTCACGTGTTTAAGTTAGGAAACTAAGGACAGATCTTGTGTAACTTTTACCCTAGGGCACGTAGCTGGTAGGAGAGATAGATGCAAGCTTGGATCAGCCTGCAGTTGGGGACCATACAACCCTGATTCTCAAGACTTGGAAATCAAGTGGATGAAGCAGGGTGAGGGGGAGGGTCGAGAATGCGGGGAGGCTGAGCCTTGGTGATGAGCCTTCTGCTAAGTGAGCCAACAATCTCTACAGCTGACTGTGCCCTGATCAAAGGACTAGAGGCACAAACTTCAATGTGACGTAGTCTTTGCCTTGAAGGGATTTGCAAGTGGCCAGATAATTACAGTATAAAATAAACTCAACCCCAAATGGCAGTGGGAGGTCATGAGAAAAAGCAAGTTTATGTGCCTAAGAAATTTCCCTGGAAACTCTAGGACTGCAATGGCTGGAAGTTTAGAATTAGCACTGAAATTAAGGATAACCAATAGTCTCCAGAGCGTTCCTCAATATCATTACAAAGAAGGACTCTGCGCCAATTAGTGATCATTAGCTTAATTATAAGATACTATGCATTCATTTAATTCACCAAACACTGTAGAGGGGATTTCCCTAAACATCTCTAATGTACCCACCTATGCCATTAAAATAAATCCTGTCCCTGCCCATTTCCCTTCTATTGGAACAAAAACACTCCTGCACATCGTGGAGAAGTTTAATTTGCTAGAATTATACTAATCAGAGTTATCAAAACCCAAAACTTTCAGAACACAAAGACAGGAAAATAATAACTATTTCAAGAATCATCTCAAGAGAAATCAAGTTATAGGCAAAGTACCCAGAAATTTAAATAGATTTAGTTCAACTTCAAATCTCTCTCCCACCCCACCCCTCCTCTCTCTGTTCTCTGTTCTCTCTCTCTCTCTCATACTCAACAATGCACAAACTCAGAAAGTGGGTTGCTCACTGAATTTTTCTTATATTTTATGTATTTTTATAACTCCCTAAAGTACATCATTTGTCATAAAATTCACATGGAGAAGCAGGTACTATGCCCACTTTATAAAATGAGAAGTGTGGGCAGTGAGGTCAAGCAGCTGCACCTGATGGCCTGTCACTGTGGCAGAGCTGACAGTAAGTGCAGGTGACCTCGTGCTGCTGTACTCACCATGCTGCCCTTCGCAGATAGCGCATCTTTTACAACGTGAAGGTAAGACCCTCCACCAGCAAAAAGATGATGACTCGCCAAAGGCTCCGATGATGGATGGCTAGCAGTTTTCAGCAATAGTGTATTTTTAAATGAAGGTATATACGTTGTTTTTTTAATGTCTAATGCTACTGTACAATTAATAGACCACAGTATAGTGTAAACCTTACTTTTTATGTGTACTCTGGAACCAAAAACGTTGTGTGCCTTGCTGTATTGTGTAACTCGCTTTATTGAGGTGGCCTGGAACCATGCCCACCACATCTCTGAAGTCTGCCAGTGTAGAAGTATTAACAATTCCGATATTCCTAATATTCCCAAAAGCAACACCAGCAGCAGGAGGCAGCGCTCAATCCCACTCAGGCAGAAGGCATTGATGGACGTTCCCCATTTACCTTTCAACGCCTAACAAGACCTGGGCACATGGTGTAATCTTCATAAATAATTCTTAATGAATAAACAAAGAAATTAGAGAATGTAATGAATGACAAGTCTAATGAAGTCAGTGGTATATTCCCCTTCCCTATAAAGCATTCCTAGTTATTTTTTAGTAGTACTTACAGGGAAAACAGCAGTCCACGTACACCCTAATGCGGCCTCTACCGAGCAGAATGTGAGAGCACCACTGTTTGGAAACGACTACTTTTAAGCTAAACTCAGAAAATGTTGACAGTGTTTTTAAGTTTAATGCACTAACATGAAACACACACACACACACACACACACACACACACCTAGAGATAAATACACCTTATAACAGCTTTAAAATTTTTTTGTTGTTGTTAATCCTCACTGAAGGATATTTTTCCATTTACTTTTAGAGAGAGTGAAAGGGAGGAAGGCCAGGGGGAGGGAAGGAGAGAGAGGAAAGAACGAGAAAGAGAGAGAGAGAAAGAGAGAGAGAGAGAGAGCAATGTGAGAGAGACACATCGATTAGTTGCCTCCCCCACATGTCCCAACCAGGGCCAGGGATGGAGGCATCTGCCCCTGACTGGAATCAAACCCGTGACCCTTCAGTCTGCAGGCTGACACTCATCCACTGAGCCAAATCGGCTAGGGCCATAACAGCTTTTTAAATGTTTAATGCTATTACCTGAATATATATATATATTTTCAGAAATGTAACCATTCTTTGTATTTTACAATCCTTACAAGTTGGTATTATAACCAAAAGGGGAGAGATGTGTATTCCAACCATGTTATATTACTATGCAAAATTCTTATCATCCCTTTTTGGAATTTTCATGTTGCCCTACAAAAAACAACTAGCTTTTAGAGAAACCCACCAAATAACACAAGTGTAAAGACAATTTCAACATACGCTGTTGCCCTCCCACTCCTGGAAGAACCTCAGGTTGACAGTGGAGGTGTTCCCCAGGCTTCCAGAGCGCAGGACCTGCCAGCAGAAAGCCACGCCCCGGGCTGTTTCCTTCTGTGACCATGCCCCCAGACTCAGAGCTCTGGGTGACAGCCTTGCTCTCCTACTACTGGGAAGATAAACAGAAGGCCAAGGGCTTCTACCAAGAAGACCTTACTGGGTTCACTCATTCATTTTTAAATGCAAAACACACACACGCACAAACACACACATACACACACACAACTAGAGTTAAATTCATTCGTTTTTAAATGTTGACTGAGCTCCCACATAAACCATGAAGAATTGCCAAAGGGCCGTGTGCAGAGGCTAGCACAGACTTTCAATCAGACAGCCTTGATTTCAGCTTTCTCCCTCCTAGTAGCCAGTGGTCTGGGGCATGTTACTTAACTGTTTAAGCTCTGTTTCCTCGTCTAGGAAATGGGGATATCAAGATTGTCTCTCTTAAAACACAGGTTGTAAAGAAGAATAAAATACTGTATCTGTGGCATACAGTACCTGGCACATAGCAAATGCTCCGTAAACAGCAGCTGTCTGTGGTTTAGCTAAATAACATGGCCACTTCTTCATTCATCACACTGCAATGAGTACTTAGGTACCGCACACAGGTTAGACGCTGAGAACACAGATAAAATAAGAACGGAGAGAGCCTGTCTTCTTGAGCTTACAGTGCAGTATAAGAGACATATGCTAAACAATTAATTAGTTGATTATAATATGGTAAGTGTTCTATTTTTTTCTAACAGCTTTATTGAGGTATAATTAACACACTATAAACTCCAATATTTAAAGTGTACAGTTTAGTACGATCTGACCTATGTATGCAGCTGGAAAAGTATCACCACCATCCAGAGAATGAACACATCCACCCACCAGGAGTCTCTCGGCCACCTGCAATCCCTCCTTTCTGCGCCCCCCCCCCCCCCCCCCCCCCCCCCCGCCCCCCGCCTCTCTCACGGCCACTGATCCACTTTTTCTCACTATAGCTCACTCTGCACTTTTTCTATAACTTTATATAAAATAAATCATAGAGTATGTGTGCACTCTTTTTATCTGGCTTATTTCACTCAGAGTAATTATTTTGAGACTCATTTGTGCAACATCATCTCATCTAGTCCACCATACACAAATGTGTACCTTTTCTTTCAAACATCACCTCTCCCACTAAACTCACCCCTAGAAGCACTGAGGAGTACAGATAAATCCAGAATTAACCACTTTTCTAGGAGTTTGCCACATGCCAAATACTATTTCCCTATTATTCAATGCTTCACAAGCCCATTGAGTATTTCACACCGACCACTATTTTTATTGTCAGAACAGAAAGATAAATGTTTTATGCTCCTCACATCAAGCAAACAAAACCAAGATGAGTAATCTTGAATCAATCACCAAAGAAGACCCTCAGGATAACTGTGTGAAGATATCTCTATCACCATTTCTAAAAAAACAACCATCTGAGAAACAGGTCTGTGTGGAGCGTCAGAAAATGGTGAAATTCCTTGAGAATCTGTTCTTTAGATGTTCCAGGACGTGAAATATATTCCTGTGGAGCCTGACAATCTCCCAGCTGAGTGGTCAGGTCACACAGCTCCCCGGGGGAGCTCCGCAGAGAACCAGCCGCCGTATCACAAGGCAAGCAGCTCTCATTATAGTTTATCGGGTAATTTCAGGATAAAATATTGGATTAAAAATTCTCCTTTGTTTCAACACCGAATTTCTTCTATTTCTAACCAGTTTAATATATCACGATGAGATGCTCTATCTCAGGCACCAAGTACGAGGGTTGCCACGGGAGTGCCGCCATGAAGCCCAGCCATCAGAGCACCGTCCTGGGCGGAAGACTGGCCAGGGCAGAATATGCCACAGTCCCAGTCACACCTCCTTAGGGAATGGGTCCCTTCCTTGATCACAGTGACCCCCCCTTTCACTCCGTCATCCACAGAACTGCACAGCTCCTGCACAGTCGGCCCCGAGCGAGCTGGACAACAAATACTCACTGAGTGTCTGCGTGCCAGCACTCAACGCGACTTTTTAAAGGATGGGCAAGATAAGATGGTGCAGGCTCAATCTTTAGTGAATGTTCTAATGCCTTCAGTTTAAATATAAGAGAACGGCACATGCACACACACTCTCAGTACTTTGCACAGCTTCAAAGGCCATTTGTCTCCTGGCAGGGTCACGTCTGAGAGCCTTGGAAATAAGGAGATCTACACTAACTGTGGCACTATACATGCTTCAGCCAACGCTCCCCAGTTGTCCTCACGACAGCCTTGGTGTTCCGGCTCCTCGGTGTTCTTCACTCCAAACATTGTTGAAAGTCTTCAATAACCAACGGCCGAGAACATTAATCACAGAGGAGGACAAAAACAAGCCTGTCTTTAGCAATACAATAATATACCTGCTATTTTGACTTTTGCTTAAACCACTATCTAAAAGCTGACATTGATATTGCACTTGTTACTGAAGACTCAAAAGCAGATAAATCATGTAAGTACAACTACAATACAAATGAGCCCCCTGGAAACAGCTTGTACTTCTGCTGACTCCATGGCTGCATCCTCACCAAAAACCTACAGTGAAATGGAATTACATTGCCGATAAAAGCGTTATGTTCTTGGGCACAGACGAAATGGAGCATTTGCCAAAACCTGCTAACACTGCTTACATGGTTATTAATAGTAGCAGGCTGTACACGAGCAGCAGCAAACACATAACTGGGGGAGACGCCACACACACATTCCAGATGAAATCCCGGAATTAGTGCTGACACCCAGAAGGCAGGCAGGTTAAGCGACTGCAGCAGATGAAACTATTTCAAAGCCAGATACATTTCCTGTTGAAAATTCCTTACATTCCATGACTGAATCCTCACAGCCACCGCAGCCCCGAAACCTCGGATTGTGCTGACGCACAGGGAGGGACTGTACTCGAGCGGCCCTGCTGTCAGCAGAACCCCTAGTGAACACAGTTGCCATCTTAAGGAAAAATAAAAGTGTTTCAAAGACAGTGAGGGCTGTGACCTGGAGCCCCTCCTGAAGGTGCTCTGACTTTAAAGCCTCGCCGGGCTCCTGGAGCCCACACACAAGATCCCACAGGAATTTGTTATTTTAGGGTTTTAATTCAGCAGTGAGACGAAACTGCCCTGATCCTCTGTGGTCCTCACGGGAATCGCTGATATTTTCTCAGTACAAACGTCCCTGGCATTGAAGTACACAAACTATGATTTAACCTGTAACTTACACTTTAAGAATCTCTAAAACAGGCTCTAACATATATATGTGATTGAAAATGCCCAACTTCTTGGGTCTCAAGTTCCACTAAAAGGTGGGGGCAGGGAGGAGAACTTGCTGCAGACCTGGAAAACAAAAAGGCACCTTTATGGAAAACACCCTCCACACAGCACAACATTAAATCACCATCGATATCTAGTGCTTGTCCCCACAACCTCATTAACAAATAATCCTTGTAACGCTCAGCTACTGACAGGTTTCCAGACATGCCAAGCTGGGTGCCTGCTCATTCTCTCCCAGAACCAACTCAGTAGGACGATGGGAAGCAGAAGCCAGGGCTGCCGTTGACCTACGCCCATACAGGAAATCCGAATGCCTAGCTCCAGTTGTGCCGCTGCCTACCCAGCTTTCCTCTGAAACATTTGAGACCCGGAGTAGATTCAGTGCTGGAGCCTCTGGACATATTGGGGGGCCCGTGTCTTGTGGAAGTTGCCCCTGAATGGTGTAGACAGCCATTACTTATGATTGCTTATGGTACTTCACCATATTTCACATCTGATTGAGAAGGAAGCAATTCTATAAACCAAATTCATTTCAAGGAAAATTCATTCTGTACCCCCCCCCCCCCCCCCCCACACACACACACAAACCTGCCCCAATCATACACCCAAACCTTATCCTTCCATATCCTGGACCATTTTAGACTCTGTTGATTCAGTTTGGGTATAGGTAGTTTGTCTCATTTAAATAATGGAGTAATATTATTCAAAAACAAGTTGTAACAATGGCTTGTAATAAACTCTTCACTGAGGTTAATGATGCCAACTCCTGTGGAATACAGATGAGGTAGAATAACCTAAGAAGCACTTGGTATAAAATAAGATCAAGTGTCCAACAAGGTCACTCGTGGCGCTCCATGTTGTACCACTGAGAATTAACTAGATGAGCCAGAGGGAATGCTGATTCTCAAAAGAATGTTCCTTGGTATCAGAAAACTGACAGTTTTGTATTTTACCTTCTAAACCTGACAAGGTTTCCTGTTTTCTATCTTATCTTCAAGAGAAAAGATCGCCAAGTACAATTCCCTCAGGCCTCAAGCGCATTAAGACCTAGTCAACAAAAATAGCTTTAATTAACAGATAAATTTGTACTTTAGTTGGTAGGAAATGTACTTAAAACTGTTGTAGGGAGACGCCAGGAGAATAACAGCATACTAACAGTGGTTTTTTAAGTGCCTCTGTAATCCAGTCCTCCATCTAGGCAGATCTTGGCAGAGACAGATGGCCAAAGCCTCTATTATTTAACAATACATGAATAAAGCAAGGTAAAAGAGGCAAAGATTTAATCCTTCTTCACAAATAAACATCAATAAAGCTAGGAGGTCACTGAGTAATTTATGCTTATGACCCCTGGAGAAATTTCCCTCATTGCTTAAATGTGTACCAGCAACATGGTCACTTTTGAAATCCAAAGCAAGTATTAATTTTATTAGACAGCTCCACAGTGTTCTTAGCCAGAAACTGTAGCTCAGCTGATCTTTCTTTCAACAACCAAGCACCTACTAGGAGCTAGGTGGCAGGAGCACAGCTGTCATCTATCTGCTAAAGGATCAGACCTCATTCACTGACCTCGTCATGTCCCTGCCAACAGAAAAATCACAGACATGCCCAGTGCGGAGGAATCTTCCCTTAAGGACAAATCGTACACGCCCAGAGCTCAGGCTCTGAGCCTCTCGTCACTACACTCAGAATTCTCTTGGCCCCACAGAGCTAACCTGGCACGAGTTCCACAGCCAGCAGGATGTGGCCTAGCTAGCGCCAAAGTGCCACATGCATTCAAGCACCAGCGACCTTAAGTGGAGGTCATTACTACCATCTCCCGCCGTTTCTGACAGTTGGCTGCTGCTCTCTGAATGTCAGAACCCTCTGAATTCTACAGAATCATTCAACTTGGGGACCAAGGTTGATTAGGAGTGCGGCAGGGAATGCCTTTTCAATATTAAAGAAAACAGCTCCTTCTCTTCTTACAAGAAATGTGTTAAGAAAGATTCAGAAACCTGGACAGTGATAGATTTGTTTGTTTGCCAGGTCCGTTTTAGGGTAATTTTCCTTTTAAGCAGCACTCTGGATGACTAAGTTAAGAATAATGGAAAAAATAAGATGAATGCATGCAAAAGCACAGCACAGGAGGTTTAAGATAAACAGAAATCGGTTTCCTTCCACTTAAGGTCCACAGATCATTGCATCCGTTCATAGGAGAGGCTGAAGAGTACACCAGGTCCCCAATGGGAAGGCTGAGATTCCTGGGGAGTCTAGTGTTTTTACTGGGGCCAGTGTCAGATGACCTTGGAATTGCTTCTTATAATTTTGACCATATCTGTAATTCTTCTCAGTGAAACTTAAGGTATGTTCATTCTTACTTGGGCAATGAGTGTGTCAGTCTCAGAATCAACAGTTCCTTAAATATTTGCTTCTATAACCTCTTCTCAGGCCAAATTTTCCTTTCCAAAGTGTCGTAACATTTACGTTTACATTCATCATTCTAGCTCTTTTATACTTGAAACCCTCCCAATTAACATGAGCTTGTATCTTTCTTTCACTCCTTTTTCTTTTTAAGTAAACATTTGCTTAATTCAACTCCTTCCTCGCATTCCTAGGGGACACACCTGGGCCTGAACCAGCAAAAGCACACGTCTGTCACATCCATAAATGTCACCGCCCCGCATGCTTCTTCTACAGTGGAGTCAAATCTGAAGCAAGAGGGAGGAAGGGGAAGAGAAGGGGATACAGACAGAGGAGGAGGAGAAGGAGGAGCAGGAGGAGGAAGCTGAAAAAGAGGAGGGGGAAAAGCCTTTTACTTGTATGGTAGAGGTCAGACTCACTCGGGTAACGTATTTCTGACAAAGTACAGGGGTCTCTATGATGCAGGAGAGTCTATGATGCTGCTAGAATCCCAGAATCCTGCAACATCAGTACTACACTTAAGTCCTCGACAATTTCACCTCTCCCGTTCTCTTTTACATTTGGCTGCATATCACTCTCTACTCTTAAAAATTTTGAATAGCATCAAGTACCAATCAACTAATATAATATATTACATATGTAAATAAATACCCCAAACAGTAAAATACCCAATTCTGCTCTTACATCCGTGTTGACATGGCCTCATTTAACAACAGTTTCATTAGTATTTACTTACCTACACTTGACTTTTAAATTGGACAAGAGAAAGGAAAACAATGGTAAAAATTAAATTCCTGACCGGTTGTTAGCTGTAGCCGTTTGTAGATGTTTACAGAAAACCCTGACAGGCTTGATTAAACAGGAACCGCCACCCTTCCGTAGGACAAACTACCTGGCGCTCGGGGTATTCTGAACAGTCGTACCGGTGGGCTCCTCCCGCATGGCCACGCATGACTAACCCAGCTCATTGGGTTTGTTTCTAAACCTGTTTATTTCAGTTATGTTTGTTAATGGACTTTCAAAATGTAATTAAACAGATGATACCATGTAAATCAAAGAAATATAAATGTAAAAAAAAGTGATCCATCATTTCTATCAAAATTAAGCAGAGTGAACCTAGACGGTTTGGCTCAGTGGATAGAGCATCAGCCAAACACTGAAAGGTGGCAGATTAGATTCCCATCAGGGCACATACCAAAGTTGCAGGTTTGAACCAGGGTCAGAGCGTGTATGGCAGGCAACCAATCGATGTTTCTCTCTCAAATGCATGTTTCTCTGTACTACTCTCTGCCTTCCTCTCTCCAAAATCAATTAAAAAAATTATCATTGAATCAGATGTTAGATAACCAAAGTTTCAGGTGAGATTTAGTAAAATTCTAGAAGGATTCTGCACTGAGACCATTTCGCAATCTCTTTAGATTACTGCTCCAACTTAGGCAGACCTGGGTAGGAAATCATAGACACTGAGCTGTGGTTGTGGTTTACACAAGAAAGGTGTCAAGGATTCCAACTCAAAAAGAAAATGTCGAGACCTAATATCAAATACTGGCAAATTAAAAATATACATGTAATGATAAATATAGATATAAATGTTAACATTAAAAGGTGACTTACCTATTTATAATTTGTTAGAAATTTTTTAATAAGCCAACTTCTAGCGCCAACGCACAAGAAGACTTCTGTTAACTTTTTAATCACCTCATATAGTATTAGCTCAGGTGTCCTAAAAGTAGCAAAATAATCATAAATTTTTATTTCCAAAACTAAAGGCCTCCTGGTGCACAAAAATTTTGTGCACTCAGGGGGTCCCTCGGCCCGGCCTGTGCCCTCTCGCAGTCCGGGACCCCTCAGGTGATGTCCAACTGACGGCTTAGGCCCACTCCCTGGGGGGATCGGGCCTAAGCTGGCAGTCAGACATCCCTCTGGCAGCCCGGGAGCCCTCAGGGGATGTCTGACTAACGGCTTAGGCCCACTGTTAGTGAGACATCCTTAGCACTGCCGAGGAGGCAGGAGAGGCTCCCGCCACTGCTGCTGTGCTGGCCAGCCATGAGCCAGCTTCTGGCTGAGCAGCGCTCCCCCTGTGGAAGCACACTGACCACCAGGGGGCAGCTCCTGTGTTGAGCATCTGCCCCCTGGTGGTCAGTGCACATCATAGCGACCGGTTGTTACCGGTCATTCTGCCATTAGGGTCAATTTGCATATTACCCTTTTATTACATAGGATATCAAACTAAAAATGCTAAAATGCCCATAATGCTAATCTAGTCTAAACCAAAAATCAATTTTAATGACCAAAGCACTTAGAAATTCAGTCTCCATAACATGGGGAGATTTTAGATAAGTGCCCCCTCCAGCCACAGCTGACACTTGTAGAACACACAGGAGGTCCTCACACAAGGGCCGCTGCCACGGAAGGACCAGGATTAATCCACACACTGGGTGGTAATATTTTCATCCAGATTAACGGCTCCTTTTTTGCCAATTCACATTCATTTCTGTCACCAGGGTGATGTTATTACACAGCCCTCCACAGACAGTGCGGGCACGCCCTATACTCCGCTCTGATGGCATGAGGACTGTGCATTTAGGGGCTCCAAACCCAACATCACCATCCTCTGCAGCACAAAAACAGGCCAAAGAAAGACGTGCTCAGCAAACTGCCCGTCTCCGTGCCTCCTTCATAGGGAAAGCCGGGAACCTACTTAAATATGTATGTTTACTTCCTCTGGCTAAGAGTCCAACAAGCAAAAATGCAAAATGCATAGCTTTTTAGTGTCAAGTGATGTCCAAAGCAACGGGCGGGCGTTTTACACCCGAGTCGCCTGTACCGCACGTTGTACAATGGGAGCGAGGGCTATTCCTGGTCCCGAGGAATGCACACCATGGGACGTCTTGGAAAAAGCCCCTTCTACAGGCAGTGAGTTTCTCCTCTTTCTTCCTTCTGTTCATCACAACAGGCAAAGAAATAAGCCATTTCGTTACTGAGTCTGGGTGAAGTAACAAGAAGAGAAACGGCATTCCAAGACTAGAATTGTTTCAAAGTTCTCAGAACATGCATTGCTTCCAAATAGGTCAAAATAATTTCCCCTCAAAAAAGCTTCCTTAAAGTATCACATGAGAAGAAATACAGAGGGAACTAGAAATATATGATTTGACTTACTCAAGGTCATAGTAAGTCAATGACCAAAAAAAAAAAAAGTAGGCCTAAATTACCTTCATCTCCAAAGTATTCCTCTGAATGATTTCACCAGGAATTAATGTGAAACGGTCGGAAAAGAGCTGAGCACTTTTAAACTCTTTTGCATGGGGACTACCCTGCCTCTGAGCGCACTAGCATCCTGGCAGCTGGAGCGTGGGATATTTTCAGACCTTGGATGGGCATGAAATGTTACTCATAGATGTTCAGCAGAATCTTCAGAATTTACGTAAGAATTGCCAAGACTTAATTTTTGCACGACATTCTGAGTACTGTTAGAGATGAAACAAACGTGGTCAGACAGGGCATTTTCTCTCAGAACGAGTCCTGTGCGAAGCTCTCCCTTCTGCTTGAGGTAAGGAAGGTACAAGTATGGACCAACTTTCAAATAAGAGTTCCTTTTAATACGAACTTTTAAAAATAGTAATTTCTTTTCTTTTTATTCTAATTATAAAAGTAATTATTCATCATCGAAAATGAAACAGAAAAGAACAAAGGAGCAGAGGCGATCACAGGAACCCCACTGCCCAGATCAGCCACTGCTAACACTTGTTTTCATTCCAAATTCTAATTTTTCTGTGCACTTTTAGCACATTAATATAAGCATAAACTGCCGGCCGGCATGGCTCAATGGCTGAGCATAGATTGATGAACCAGGAGGTCATGGATCAATTCCTGGTCAGGGCACGTGCTGGGGTTTCGGGCTCGATCCCCAGTAGGAGGTGTGCAGGAGGCAGCTGATCAATGATTCTCTCTCATCATTGATGTTTCTATTTTTCCCTTCCTCTCTGAAATCAATAAAAATCTGTTGAAATATAAGCATAAACTTTTATATAGTAACATGATTTTAAGGAGATTACTTCCATTGCTGTAATAAATTTAAGTTAATCCTCTTCTGAAACTCTAAGAGTTTTTTGGAAAAAAACCCCTGTAAGATCATCTCTAGAAGCAGACATTTTATATGTCCAAATTTAAGTGAATCCTAATATAAGAACATTTCCCGTTTTCCATATGAAATAATCCCCTCAAAAAAGAAGTGTTTGTGTGTGTGTGTGTTTTTTTTTACAGCCTGACCATATTAACTTCCAGGGCTGAGAATGAGATGCTAAATGTCTAGGTATATTTTCTCTGTGTAGTTATATGTACATATTCAAAATCACAGGGAACATTACAGAGCCCATTTACCTTAGAAAAGTGCTTTGTTCTCTCTCTCTCCTCTCACATTCCATGAAGGACTCCCAGACACACAGGTGTTTGCATTGTCACTAGAGCCACTTTTTAGGGATACTTTCCAGGCCAATCTCCTTCCCTCGGAGGTTGTTGGAGACACGGCACTTTTTAAAGCCCACGGATAGCACAGTCGCCACGAGCAGCAGTTCGCTGAACAGGACAGTTTCTCGTGCATCCTGCAGCCACAGAACTGTGATCTCTGGCAAACACCGTATTGCTTTCTCTGCTTTCTAAAAGGCCGTTTACAATGGTGTCCAACACGTGTAACAGAGGTCAGACCTAAGAAATCTGTGTTAAATTTCTATCCCTCTTTTGTACATCTGACTCTGCCAAGTGACTTCTTTAAGCATCATAAGCAAACATCCATGAGGGCCATTTTGATGTTCAAAGTGTAATTGAGAGATTGATCTGTAATGTGAGACCTCCTGTAAGACCTTCTATATATACTTCTTCTTTTTGAGAAATAATACTGTGGATATCCAGGTTGCAGTGTTCCATCCCCGGTCGGGCATGTATGAGATGCAACCAATCGATGTTTCATCTCACATCAATGTTTCTCTCTCTCCATCTCCCTTCCTCTCTCCCTAGAATCAATGAAAAAACATACTCATATCCTCAGGTGAGGATTAAAAACAAAACAAAAAAGTGAAATAACATTTGGGGGGAAATATAGTCCCAATGTTAGGAGCACATATAGTGACAAGAACACATCAACAGCCCAGTTATCTTCCTGGCAGCATGTTGTTGTTTGTGCTTTCCTGCCTGTCCCCGGTAGCTGTGACTCTAGGACGGGAAACACACGGCCACAGCCACACTGGGGTGGACACAGCTGTGAGGCAGCGCTGGTGCAGCGCCTCCCGGTGAGCTTGCTGCAGTCCCTCCTGGCGCCCGAGCGCCCCGGGTGCCTGCTGAGCACTTGCAATGCAGCTACTGTGACTGAGGAACGAAGGTTTTCCTTTTCGTTAACCTTCACCAGCACAGGTGGCTACCCCATTGCTACCTGCAGCTCAAGAAGGAAAGGGGTGTGTCAGTCCTTACAGGCCCCCTAGTGCAGAACAGAGTGAAGAAAACCTGTTTTTTGTTCTGTTTTACTCCGTGGGTTTTTTTGTAAACAATGAAAATTTGTTAGGTGAAGCCTATCTCCCCTCATAAAGGAATCAGAGAAACACTGTGAGAAGCATCCTGTCCTATGTAAAGGGATCCAAACGTCCGAGAACAACCCAGTCACACTGCAAAGAAGCCACTGAATGAAAAGACAATTTCCACAATCCGTGCCCACATTTCCTATGGCACCATCTGCATAATCTTGGGCAAATCTGCAAAACATTAGTGAGGTCGTTATTTTATTTTGAAATTGTCCTGGGAGTCCATCTGAGTGCTTACAGAACAAGCAATAAGTAAACGGAACATGTATGTGTTTACAATCCATTTGCTACTGAAAGCTGGCACAAGAGGCATTCGTCAACAAACAATGGTCACAATTTACTTTTCAATGATTAAAACCGGGAAGAAAATCTCTCTCAGATGTTCAGAGAAAAGGCAGCTAACAAGTTGTAGAGTAAATTAAGACACAAAATTCTGACACCAACATAAAATTCTGGAAAAATCTAAGGGCTTATTGGCATCCTGGAATCTCTGTAACCAAAGAAGAATATTTGCATTCATACAACATTAACAACTGACATAGACTCCAACCACCTCTCTCACAGATTTCTGCTCTCATTAATATCCTTCCAGATTTACCTGTCCTTAGCATGGATTAGGAAGACAAAATGGCACTGTGCCTGGGCAGGCTTCTACTCTAATCCTAACTGAAGGGAGAAGCACAAGCAAAAACAGAGCTACGACCCATTATTCTGAAATGCTGCCACAGGAAGAAGACGGGGCACTGATTCCATCCACTTCCGTTTTCTTGGCAACAAATCTGTCACTTAAGACTAAGATGTTATGATACGACATATCCTTCCTGGACCATCTCCTTACAAATGCAGCTCTCCCAACAGGCTGCACACCCCTCATCTCTCCCTACAGGATGCTCCTGATTCTTGGAGATAATTTTGCTCTGTTTAATCCAGTAGAACTGCAGGAGTTCTTGGCACTTCAAAAGAAATATGGGAACAAAGCTTCTCTGACCAGGAAGCCCAGGTACGGCTCTAGTCTATTAAGGGAAAAGTGTTCCGTATGTTGCCACAAGCCTGCCAGAGCAGAAGAAAGAGATCAGCGCAGAGGCATGGCTCAGGGGCCCTAATCACAAACTGCACCAGTTATGCAGAGAAAAACTGGGGTTCACTTTGGCTGTTCTTATGAACTGAATGCTTGTATTTGACAAAAGTCAGATGTTGAAGGCCTAAGCCCCCAGTGTGACTGTATTTAGAGATGGGCCTCTGGGAGGTAAGCATGTTAGATGAGGTCATGAAGATGGGACTCTCATGATGGATTAGGTGCTCTTATAGAAAGAGACACCAGAGCGCTTGCACTCTCTCCAGGCACAAGGCCCCGTGAGCACACAGAACGACGGCCCCACCACAAGTCAGGAGGAAGGTCTGAGAATGAAATCTACTTTGTAGGCCCCTTGATCTTGGAGAACTGTGAGAAATAAACTTCTGTTGCTTAACCCACCCAATCGATGGTATTTTTGTTACAGAAGCCCAAGCTGATGAATACAGATGCACCCTCAACTGTGGCTTTATAGCTGGCTACTCTGATCTCTTTATAATTATCTCTGAAGGAAGAGGCAGAAGCATCCACAGTGAATACCCAATGTCACCACAACCCAGCTATTAAAGAATTCGGCCTACATTCCTGGCTATTTATTTAACTTACATTTAAAACTAATCAAGACTTAAGCTTCCAGCCAATATGGAGTAACAGGGACCAGATTTACCCTCCTGCCTGAAACAACAAACAACAAAGACAAAATGAAAGAAACGATGTTTTCAAAACACTGAACATGAGGCGATATTAACGTGATTCCTGAGACAGAATGCATATTAGATGAGCTCTAGCCTACCTCCAGCACGGTCTCCAGGACAGAGTGTAGGGTGCGGATCCTGCACTGCAGCCCAGAGAGACTTAAAGAGTTAGATTTTGCAGGACCCAAGTGCCAAGAGAGAAGAGCTCTATAGAGAGGGATGCTGAGAGATCTGCAGAAGGTCCCTCACAAGTATTCAGCCAGCACCTAATCATTGCATGAATGTGACAACCTACTGGGGCCAGGAAAACAATCCATCTGAGATGTTGGAAGGAACAGTGTGCACATACACTGGGCTGGAAATAGTAGCTGTTCCCACTGGACAGAATGCCAACCTCAGAATTCCCAATCATTGGATAGAGAACTCAGAAAGGTACTGCCTCGGGAGTGGGAACAATTAGCCCTGGACTACATACTTCCCTGGTTCCTCCTAATAAATCTTAAAAGCAGATGCAAAAGGATCAAACTATTTCCAAGAAACGTAACCCCATACCAGTACAAGGCTCTAAAGTACATACAAAATCTAGCACCAAATAAGGAAAGTTTCATAATGTTTAGCATCTAATCAAAGATTAGCAGGCATGCAAAGAAGCAGGAAAATAAGACCCATATTGAGAGTAAAACATAATCAAAACCAACCCAGAATGACATAAATGATAGAATTAGCAAAGACATTAAAAGATATAACACACTGTATTCCACGTGTTCCAAATAGGGGCATGGAAGACTTCTTTTTTCAAGGACAAATGAGCCTAGCTGGTATGGCACAGTGGTGAAAGTGTTGACCCCCGAACCAAGAGTTCACCAGTTAGATTCCTGGTCAGGGCATATGCTGGGGTTGCCGGCACGAACCCCGGTAGGGGGCATGCAGGGGGTAGCCAACTGAGTCTTTTTCTCATTGATGTTTCTATCTCTCTCTCCCTTCCTCTCTCTCTAAAATCAATTTTAAAAAACATATTAAAGTCCAAATGAACTGCTAGAGGTAGACTATAATGAGTGAAATGAAAAATACACTGGATAGGATTAACAGCTGATTAGACATTTCAGAAGAGAAGATTTGTTTTCAAGAATAAACAATAGAAACTGCCCAAAATGAAAGAGAAAAATAACGTAAAACAAAAATAATCATTAAGGTGTGGGACAACCACAAATGTAAGAAGTTTATTAACTCCAAGCACAAAAACATGAAGAAATCTATGCCCAATCATGTCATTATAAAATTGTTCAAAACCAGTAATAGGAGAACATATTTGCCCATGTTATTTCTGATAAGGGTTTAATTTCCAAATTTATAGGGAACTCATACAACTTAACAAAAGGAAGATAAACAATCCAATCAAAATATGGGCACAGGACCTAATAGACACTTTTTGAAAGAGGACATACAGAAAGCCAAGAGACATGCTCAAAGTCACTAATCATCCGAGAGATGTAAATCAAAACAACAATGAGGTAACACCTCACACCTGTCAGAATGGCTATCATCAACAAATCAACAAAGGACAAGTGCTGGTGAGGATGTGGAGAAAAAGGAACCCTCATGCACTGCTGGTGGGAATGCAGACTGGTACAGCCACTGTGGAAGACAGTATGGCATTTCCTCAAAAAGTTAAAAATGGAACTCCCATTTGACCCAGTAACCCCTTCTAGGAATATATCCCAAGAAAACAGAAACACCAGTCAGAAAGGATATATGCACCCCTATGTTCATAGCAGCACAATTTTGCAATAGCTAAGATTTGGAAATAGCTGAAGTGCCCATTAGCAGATGAGTGGATTAGAAAACTGTGGTACATTTATCCCATGGAATACTATGCTGCTGTAAAAAAGAATGAACTCTTACCATTTGCAACAGCATGGATGGACCTGAAGAGCATTATGCTAAGCGAAATAAGCCAGTCGGAGAAAGATAAATATCATATGATCTCACTCACTTGTGGAATATAATGATCAACATAAACTGATGAACAAAAATAGATCCGGAGACATAGAAACATTGAACAGACCATTCAACCTCAGAGGGAAGGTGGGGGGCCGAGAGGAGATCAACCAATGGACTTGTATGCATGCATATAAGCATAACCCATGGACACAGACAGTAGTGGGGTGAGGGCATGTGCGGAGAGGTCAATGGGGGGAAAAGGAGACATATGTAATACTTTAAACAATAAGGAATTTAAATTTAAAAAAAAGAAAACAGTGATAAAGTGAAGACCTTAAAAGGAGTCAGAGAAAAATGCCGTTATATACATAGAAGAAAAGAACAGGATGACATAAGATTTCTCATTAGAAATAACTCAAGCAAAAAGGCATTGAAACATCTTTAAAATATATAAAGAAAAAAATCTGTCAACTTAGAATTAAGTGTCTACTGAAATTCTCTTACAAAAACAAAAGCAAAATAAAGACATTTTTAGCCATACGAAAGCTGAAAGAATTTATCATCAATAGATTTTCACTATAAGAAATGTTAAGAAAGATCTTCAGGCATGAGGAAATGATATCAGATGGAAATTAAGTCTACACAGAGGAATAAAGTACACCAAAAATGACAGCTAGATGGATAAATGTATAAGAATGTTCTATTATTATTTAAAAGATGTCTTTAACTATTTATTTGAATTATTTATTTGAAAGGCTAATTAAATGATTCTAAACACAAATAACAATAATGTGTTGTGATAGTTATAACTATATGCAAAAGTAAAATGTATGACAAAGTAGCAGGAAAAGGTTGGAAGAGGAAAATAGAAGTAAAGGATTTAGGGTTTTTACACTACACATAAGTGGTATAATATCACATGCAGATAGACTCCGACAAGTTAAAGATATACACTAAAACCTAAAATAGCTACAAAAATATTTTTAAAAGAATTATAGCTAGTAAGCCAACAGAGGAGCTAGACTAGAATCACAAAAAGTATATAGTTAGCACCCAAAAGTGAGGGACAGAAAAAAAAGAAAAGAAGAACAAAGAACAAATGGACAAATAAATAAAATAGCAAGATGAATTAACCTAACCACGTTAATAATCACATTAGAAATAAATGGCCTTAATATGCAAATTAAAAGGCAAAGATTGCCAGAATGGATTAAAAACACACACAAATAGGTTACAAGTAAAGAGATGGAGCCTTGGCCAGTGTGGCTCAGTTGGTCTGAGCATTGTCCCTTACACTGAAAGATTTCAGGTTCATTCCCAGTTGGGGCACTTATGAGAGGCAGCCAGCCAATGTTTCTCCCTGTATATACCCTCCCCCTTCTTCTCTCTCTAAAATCAATAAACACATCCCTATAAGCATTGTATTTCTAGTGTTTTATATATGTCTCAACTGTGAAACTCTGCCAATGAATTCACATGACATTGGTTAGGAAGAGTATGAAAAGGGTTCATTTGAATTTATTTTTATATACTGTACACAATCATTGCTGAAGATAGGATGCACTGTCACTAATGTCCCTGAGCAGGATCATACAATACACTCTTCACAAAATCCAGTGCCAGGAAAATGTCGGCATTCCATATGGATTCATGAGGTTTCTTTAATCAGATAAGTATAACATGAGCCAACCTTTTTCCTTTATGTCTTGGCTAACAACCAGAAAGCTCAATTCAGTGCCAAAACCTAAAAATAATTCCATCCCAGGCACTTAGCATGATTCCCACTCGCTCCTTCTAATTGGTTGTTGACCTCTCTTAAAATTATCTTACTTGCATTGTAATAATGGAAACTACTTTAAATTCTTTTTAAGAGTTGTGTTTTATAACAGAAAGAATATCAAGAATCAGACATGAATATTTGTTCCACCACTTATAATACATGTGAGTTAAATCGGAGCAGTTGCTATGAAGTTCCGTTTTGTACCATAAAGTGAATAACAGTGGTCACTTCACCTCCCTCTCAGAAACATTAATAAAATGTGAAAGTTTGCACATTTAAAAAAAAACAAAGCTACCTCAGTATTAAATGAAATTAAAGGATTATCAAAATTGGTGTGGCTAGATTTTTAAAACCAAAATCTGATCTTAGGATGTATTCATTTCCAAAATAATGAACTTTTCCCTCCAGTTATCAATACTAAATCTAGTAAAAGCTAAGTGGACCCACACAGACCTAGAGTCTGTTCTAAGAGAGGCAATAAAATAACGCGCCAGTCAGATTTCAGAACTCAATACAGGAACAGGTGCAAGGAAAATAGATCTCCTCTCGGATGCGCATGGATGAAAGAAGGCCTAACCCGCGCCTGGCCCGCAGCCTCGGAAGAATTACAGATGGGCCTCCAAAGGCGCTGAATTCAGGGATGCCCTTGCTACTCCTTTGATTGTCAATTAGCATTTCTGCATAAGGGGAAAGGAAAGGAACAAGGGTGCAGGTACATAAATTGCTCTGATATTTTATCAAACGCAGAATTGCCCTACAGCAAATCCACTCCACTACAGGCATGTGCTCAGAGCAGAGAGGATCTCCCTCTGGCCTCAGGCAGAGCCTCAGTGTGAGGTTCACCTGTCTCTCAGCATTCGCGTGGTCAAAGACAGCTGCAGCCTCACTTGCTCAGGAGGGAAATACCTGTTATTACCTGTGGAGAGTAGCCAGTTAAGCCAGAAAAAAGAATTCACATGGTACATGGGTGGCTCAAAGAATATGGGCAATCAAGAGAAAAGAGGGAGTTGATAGAAAAAAATGGGAAACACAGTTAAAACACCGAGAGCTTAAACTAGTTTCTAAAATAGACTAGTGGTTTTCATACTTTGGATGCATCAGAATCACCTGCAGAACTTAAAAATGCTGGTGCCAACCTTCACCTACCAGCAGCTGTAGCAGCTCGTGTCTGATGTATCTCTTTTTGAGAATCTTCAATGTTGGCATAATTAGGAACCAGGATTTTTAGCACAGTGAATGAAAATACAAATATGTGACTAAAGTAAAGGTGTGATGTTAAGTAAAAATTATATAGTTTTACATTTGAATTCCAAGAATCAAGGTGAAGTTATTATGCATTTTATTCTTAAGAAAACATAAGGAGCCCGGCTGGTGTGGCTCAGTGGTTGAGTGTTGACCTATGAACCAGGAGGTCACTGTTAGATTCCCAGTTAGGGACATGCCCAGGTTGCAGGCTCTATCCCCAGTAGGAGGCGTGAAGGAGGCAGCCAATCAATGATTCTCTCTTATCATTAATGTTTCTATCTCTCTCTCCCTCTTCCTTCCTCTCTGAAATCAATAAAAGAAAATTCTTTTTAAAGAATCTAGCTGTCTTCTGTTACAGCAGATATTTAAATGTTTATTTTTAAAAAAGAAAACATAAGCATACATAGCTCTTATACACTTTTAAAAGATCTAAAAACAATGATCTACCCAAAAGCAGTAAGTATGCCCTAGTGACCGGATTATGGTTTCTAATTAACATTTCGCACTAAAAGGAATAAGCTCCTACAAGAAATAGCTGGATCCAGGCATGAAAAAAAAAATCCTTATAAAGTAAACCTGGGATATCTTTTCATTAACAGGAAAGAAGGATGTTAACAAAGGTCTCAGGTCATGTTAAAAGGTCTCAGGAAACAACATAAAGAGGCTCCTACTGGCAAAACGGGGTAATGTGAGCAGTGTTAGAATAACAGTAATGGGCTGAAGCATAAGTATGTTAAAGGCTATCAGTTCAAAATAATAAACAAACAAAAACCCCATGATCACCTTTGAGGGATGCTAGAGAACCTAGTAGTTACTAGAAAATTAATAAGTAAAGGTAAAGAATCAATCACTTATCTTGCCCTTCCTGTATTACTGCACCTTAAGGTACATGATGAAAGTTTCTCTTTATGAAGAAGGAATTCCATCTTGCAACCCCTCCCGAAGGAGTGAATGTAAGCAGTAATCTTCATGTTACTGACATCACACACGGGCAAAAAGGTGCAGGCATTACCTGTCACCTCTGTAATGTTCTTGCCCTTCATACACTCACGCCTCCAAAACAGAAAATAAAACTAAACAAACATGTTAAACAACATCATGAGGCTATAAGTAGCAAAACCAGACCGTGGGAAATTATAAAACAGTCCCATTTCTTCAACAAATAAACTTCAAAAGAGAAAAAAGAGGGATGGAGGGAGAAGCTATAGGGTTAAAAAGACGACATATTTATCATCCAGTTGTAATAAATGGACTTTATTTACATCTTGAATTAAAAAGAGTTTTTGTAAAAGGTAATAATAACATGAGATAATTATAGAATTTAAATACTAACCAGATATTGATACAAAGAAATTACTGTTAATTTATTTAGGTATGAAAATAGCATTGGGTTATCTTTTTAAAGAGGCCTGTATTTTAGAGATAATATACTGAAATCTTTGTGGATGAGATGATATAATGCCTACCATTTGATTAAAATGATCGGCTTAGGGGTCAGAGGCAGAAATGGATGAGATTATAGATAAAGTAACCCTGGCCATGAGTTCATAATCGTTGAAATTGAGTGATGGGAGCATGAGGGTCCAATACATATTCCCTCTGCCTTTGTATATTTGACATTTTCTACAATAGGAAGTCTAAAAATGTCAGAAGCAAATAAAAAATACAAAACTATGGCATTAAAGTTCAAATCTGTCTTATCTTTGAGAAGGAGAGAAGAGTAGCAGTTTTGAGAGGACACGAGGGAAAATTCTGTGGTATTGGCAAAATTCTATTTCTTGACATGAGTAATGGTTTTACAGGTGTTTATTCTGTGATAATTACTAACTGTATATTTATATTTTGTGATAACTTTTTGGTGTTATACTTCAACCAAATAATAGTTCATAGAAGTATGCAGAAATCTAGCCTGGTATTCGGTGATATAAACGTAGGAAATGTATTCCACAGGAGGGAAGTATGAAGTATTTAAGATTTTGTAACATACAGGGTGGGGCAAAAGTAGGTTTACAGTTGTTCATATGAAAAATAACACAATAATTAATAAATAATATAAGAATAAACTCTGTTTTGTGTACTCACAACTGTAAATCTGTTTTTGCCCCATCTGGTATAATACTTAGAGAATGTTTAAGAAATTATGGACCTTAATCAAAAGCAAAAAGACAAAGTGTTGTGAATGTTGTATTGTAGTCTTGAATCTTATGAAACTAATCATAAGACAGAACCACAACAGAATCAGGACATATTCAATGCAGGGAAGATGCTAATAATAATAAAGCATTGTTACTTCATATCGCATTGAGTTGAGTTGAAAGGTGGTTATAAATTCTGTTAACTATTCTTTCAAATAAGATATACTCAACTTTCACTTATAGTGTAAGTTCGTTTCTGCTGATACACTAGCTAGTGTACATTTATTTACTGGGTGTATTTTATAGTCCATCAATGCAGTCACTGTACTGTACCAAGATAAAAGCACAGCAAATAAACGTAATTTATTTTGAAAAAGCCAGAGTTGAGAGGCCATGTTTATAAATGGTCGCAAGCAAGATCTTTATTTAGTATGGAGTCAGGATAGAAAGGAGCTAGGAAAATTCTTTGGTAAGTGGAAAGAGGGAAACTGAGACAAAATAATTAAACAAGGCCAAACAATTCCAGCAGTTTCCAGCCAGCCAGTGAATCACATGGTCTGACCTTCCTTAACCCAAGACACTTAGGAGCAAATGACTCACACATCCCACACCATTCGGAGTGGACCCACCTTGGTCCTAGTCCCTCTTCAATGACGTTCTTTAAAGATGAAACTGACCAGAGAATGACTCTGGCCCCTCTATACACTCATTTTGATGAATCAATATATTGAAGGACACACCTGGAAAACTAATGAATATTCTGTGAAGAGCCTCCCCTGAGATCGCCCCTAGGATTTCCAGTCACAAAAGACATAAAAGCCTCAAGACAAAAGACCCAGTTGCAGACGTTCTCTAGCAAGCATGTCAAACTCAAAGGCTAACACAGGCCAAATAAATAAGGTTTAAGTTTATGTGGGCCGCAAAAAACAAAAGCTTCAGTTTTCACAGAAACGTAGTTTCATTTTGATAGAGACATGCTGAATACAAAGGGCTGAAATAAATGCGTAATAGTTAACATAAAATAATAGAACATTTTAATAAAAATTCATATTTTTTCTTGAACATTAACTTACCAGACACTGAATAACTACACAAATAAGCTAACGCAATTAAACCTATTTTTTTGTTCTCCAAAAGCGAAATATTTCCTGTTGTGCACACCAAACAAGTCAGTCCAAGACTAATGATGTGGCCACTGGCTGATAAAATATTCGCTGCTAGTGCTAGTGGAAAGAAATGGTGTGCCTACACGTAAAGCGTGTAAGGGAAATGAATGCAACACGATTATAGTAATCAGTCATTAGTGAACATTATAGTTCGTTATTAACAACTAGAGGCCCGATGCACGAAATTCGTGCAAGAGTAGGCCTTCCTTCCCCCAGCTAGCAGCTCCGGCTTCCCTCTGGCACCCTGGACCCGGGCTTCCCTTACAGCCCAGCTTCGTCCAGAAAGTGGTCCAATCTAATTAGCATATTATGCTTTTATTATTATAGACTAGAGGCCCGATGCACAAAAATTTGTGCACTGGTGTGGGTGGGGGATGTCCCTCAGCCCCATTGTGCCCTCCTCACAGTCTGGGACCCCTCGGGAGATAGCGACCTGCTGGCCTAGGCCCGCTCCCGGGTGGCAGAGGGCAGGCCCAATCCCTAGGTGCAGCCCCTGGTCGGGCTCAGAGCAGGGCCAATTGGGGAGTTGGGGCGCTGCCCCCTGTCATGCACAGAGCAGGGCGGATCGGGAGGTTGCGATGCCACCCC
>NW_005353538.1:4463201-4493187 GCF_000412655.1 Myotis brandtii | reverse complement strand
CCACTGGGGTGCCTGGCCAGTCTGGGTGAGGGGCTGAGGGCCGTTTTCAGGCTGGCAGGTGACTGAAGCTCCCAACCTCTCCTTTTTTTCTTTTTTTTTAATTCTGGGATTTATTTACCTTCTATGGCTGTCACTGGAACTGAGAGCCGGCTTTGGCTCTGAGGCCGGCTCCAGCTTGAGGCCTTGGCTGCTGAAAGCAGGTTATCTGGGCTTTGTTTACCTTCTATAATTGAAACTCTGTTGCCATCACTGGCGCTCTAAGCTCTTAGCCTGCTGCCGGCTGAAAGCAGGAATCTGGGGTTTCTTTAGCTTCTATAATTGCAACATTGTTGCAAACGGAGCTCAGAGCTGGGCTGCCCCAGGCCGGGAACGTTGGCTTCCTCCTTCACTGAAGCAAGCAAGCCTCCTGTTCGCTTCAGCTGCCTGGCTGCTGGCCGCCATCTTGGTTGGCAGTTAATTTGCATATCCTGCTGATTAGCCAATGGGAAGCGTTCAGGCGTTAGCCAATGGGAAGTGTTCAGGGGTATGGTCAATTTGCATCTTTCTCTTTTATTAGTGTAGATTACGTACAACAGGATATTGTAAAAATTAAGTTACAAAATTTTTATTAAAATGTTTCTTACATACCATTATATTGGCTGGGCTGCAGAAGTATTCGTGAGTTTGACATGCTTGCTCTAGAGCAGCAGTCGCCAGCCGGTGGTCCACGGACCACTAGTGGTCCATGAGGTCTGTAAGGTTGGCAACCACTGCCCTAGACCAGTGGTCAGCAAACCGCAGCCCCTTGAGTGTGGCTCTTCCACAAAATACCACATGCGGGCATGCATGTACAGTGTGACTGAAACTTCGTGGCCACACTCAAGAGGCCAAAGAGCCGCATGTGGCTCGCAAGCCGCAGTTTGCCAACCACTGCTCTAGAGTATGTCCATGCCTTTTCTAAGGAATGAACTTTTTATTTTATTTCTCCTAAACTCTAAGGGTCCCCAGGAGACTTGCAACCAGGGGAGCAATAGACGCTCATCCTGGACTTCCCCCCTATACTGTCACCAAGGTCCCCTTTTCTCTGACTTCCCAGTGAGTTCAGAAAAGCCCAGCGTGGCTCACTCCTGTCCCTGTGACTTGTGCTGCCCAGTGAATTCACGCAGCCCAGCGTGGCTCACTTCTTCCCTACAAAGATTGCAGGGAATCAAAGCAGAGCACCGCTTGGCTCTCTCCTGTTGCTGCTTCTACCCTAAGCCCTCCCTTGTTTCACTGACCCAGCTTTAATACCCATCCTCTCACAATCACCTGGACTCATGCTGTCAAATCGCTCCTGCACAAAACCAAGAACCACACACTAAGGCTGGCCGAGGCAGACCCGCTCCAATCCAGTCCCCTTCTGGTCAGTCAAAATCTTCCCTCGCCTACAAGTTGAGCGGCAGTGAGCAAGGACTTAATCTTTTGGTGCCTTAGTTTCCACGTTTGTAGGTGGAGTAGCAGTACTATCACTTCTGATTACCATAAAGAGTAAATGAGAACTCTTAGTTCAGTGCCTGGTATACAGTAGCTGCTCAGTAAATGTTAATTACTGTATATTTGTTACTATTATAATTCTAAAAGGATATTCCTCTTTAATATCCCATTCAGTACTTTCAAAATATTCCTCTGAAAGATATTTAAAATTCCAAAATAGAGATTGTTCTTACACAGGTTCTTGGAGCAGGGCGGGGGTGGGGTTATTTCAAATAAGGAGGAGAAAACATAAAAAAAAAGAGGATATAGCATGGCATAGAGAAGTGGAGGCTAAGAATTTAAAAGCAAGATATCAGCAAAGCTAAAATCAAAACAGAACTGCTGAAATGGTTTCAAGCTGAAAAAATAAAACTGCTCTTAGACTTAAAAGTTTACAAACCAAGGCAGATAGAAAGTATCCAACAGTCATAAACACTGCTTGAGAGAATCAAGCCATGGGGCACTAAATCCCGAAGGAAAAAGCCACCAGAACCAGAGAGCCATGCAAAGCCCATTAGCTCTTATCCGAAGCAGGCACCACCTACCTGAATAGGTAGAAAGAGGCCAGTTTTGGGGATCCTGTCAGGTCATGCCTAAGGATGCTGGTGGCCCTGGTCTCTCTCTGAGGCGCCACAGCCTCAGAGCCCACAGAACTCGGAAGGTACTTAAATATGTGGTATATTTTGACAATAGCGTGTTTTATAAGTCATTTGTCATCAGCAAACTTCAGACAAGGTTAATGAAAGTTCTGTCACTTTAATGTCTAGCTGGCTTTAAATTACAAATGTCATGCGCCGTGACTGAAGAAAGGGCACTGCAATAATGCCATAAACCATCATCTCCAGGGACACACAGGTAATTGCAGAGCTCATTAAAAAACTGTTTTAATTATTAATTGACCATGTCAGAGTTGTCCTTTGAAGTCCATTTTAATTTTTTTCCTTGCAAGCATTATGATTCCAAGCTGACCTACAGAACTTTGTGTACCACCTTAAAACTGCTGGCGGTCCTTGTGCAAAAGCTCCCGTATTTGGAATTACGTTCACGCCATTTGCACATGATCTGCTTGCTGAGGGTAAGGAAACAGGAGAACATTTTTGTAGAGGTTTACTGTGTTCTAATCACCTTATAGGGAGAGAGAGATCACAAAACAAAGAAGACATGAATAGATAAGAACGCCAGGAGTTAGAGCAAGCACTTACCTTTTTGTTAAGTTTTCTTCCACGATGATGAAAAACAAGGACTAAAAATGTTTGTAGGAAATCTGCTTAGGACTTAGCTGATCTCTTATAAAGGGGCCAGCTAGTTAAATTTCTTATTCAGTAAATCATTCTGGAAATAAGCTGGTTACAATCGCCAATTATCATCCATAATCGGCAACAATAACTCACATGCCTAAAACTCACATTAAGGCCCACTATTTAAGAGAGAAACTAGTATGCTCACATTTTATTTCCAGGATGAATCTGGAAGATATCTCATAGAAAGACAAGATTACATCTACTCTGCAAAAGATGCCAAGAGCAAGCTTAAATGACGAATTCTACATTTATAAAGAGGCAAGCTGCCAAGGTCAGATGGCAGAGTTCTCACTGATTTATCAGCAAACTGAACTTTTACTATAAGAAAAAAGAAGTCCTCAAAATTTGGATCTTATAAATTAATCCTTGCCTTCTTGAGAACCATTTTAAAAAGACAACGCCAACCTTACCTGTAAATGATTCATCGTCTCATAAAAATTTGAGGCGAATAGGACTGGTAGCAAATGTCGGGAACAAGAACCCTCTTGCAACACAACCTAAACTCTGCTGACAGGAGTCCCAGTGCGGGTGCAGCGATGAAGCCCGGCTCCACTTCCAACAACCACTTCCGACGGCCCTGCGGCCCCGGGTGTGCAGGCCAGCGACTTCCCACTCACACCGGGGACCAGCCCATGGACTCCTCTGTCGGTGACGGCCACGCGGGGAGGGTGACACCGGGAAACGGACACGATCACCTCCGGAGGTGACGATGGCACCACCAGTCCCGCTGCAGGGTCGCGCCTCTGGAATTAAAGGGCAGCTACCGGCCGGCAGCAGCACGGCTCCGGGCTGGACCGGCCCTCGCAGCTCTCAGGGCATGGACATGAGCGAGCAACACAGGGCAAACCACTCAGACCGGTAAGTGGATAAATACACAAACTGCAAACACTAAATTAAAGTGCAGTAAGAGACGCCGTCGCTCAGAGTCGGCAAACAGGCTCAGACAGGAAGCCCGCTGCCTGCTTCTGCGCGGCCCGTGAGCGAGCAATCATCTTCACATTTTTAAACGGTTGGAAAGACTTTTTTAAGAATATTATATCACAATTCATGAAAATGTTACAAAATTCACATTGGGCGAGCATGAAGTTTTACTGGAGCGCAGCCTCGCAGCGGAGGCCTCACCCGCTCACTGCCCTGCCCTCCCAGACTGTGCGGTTGCGAAAGGAGTGGGACCAGCCCCGATGGCTCCTGAGCCGGCTGGCCCATCTCCATCCCTCCGAGCAAGCCCGGACCTAATCATTTAAAGACTTCGCCCAAAAGAGAAGGTATCGCAATAAATGCTCATCAATATCGCTAGCTGGAGGGTGCGGCATGAGTTTCCGAATTGATTATGAAGTTCTGCCTGGTGTATACATGCAGGCACAACACAATGTACCCCACCCTGATGAGCTGGAGGGAGCCCCCGGCCCAGGGAGCCCCCCCTTCCTGCAGCCAGGCCTTGGGTTCAGCCGCAGGAAGGAAGGCTGGGTCCGGTTAGGGTTGTTAACCTCACCTGGCTTTGTCAATCTACTGAAATTAGGATAATAAAACTGAAGATATGTAATACTGAAGACATTTAAAAAGAAAACTCATTTTTCTTCAATTAAAATATCCACATACTGACAATAAACATATTACGCCTCCCTACAGAAAGGTTAGGTTGAAGCAAACAGCACACTAAGGAGAAATTCAGTTAGGCATGGGGACCGCGGAGTTACATTTTAGACCAAAAATAGCCTGATTTTCTGGATGCCAGCATCTCACATTAGTGAGAAAAGACAACATGCAACACACAGAGGCTCAAACGTTCTGTGACAAGGCGCTGCTCTGGGCTCTGGGCTTCAGAGAAGCTGAAGTTCCCCACAGTGAGGAGGGAAGGCGGACCGGGGTGCTGGAAACGAGCAAGACCCTATGTGGGCATGTGACACTGCCTCCTGGTTGAGTCACTGGGGGAACTGTGTGGTCACTCCCTCTGACAACTTTACCATGAAACTAAAAATAAAACTCTAGCTCATTTCAATTTTCAGATTTTATGAGTTTATCGACATAGACACACAGAAAATAAACTCCGCACTGAAACTGTATCAATCATCTTGGTATACTATAAAATACAGTATCTTTAATAATATTTGTTTTAGGCACCAATTAATTTTATGAGGGAATAATAAAACAGCAGCTTCTTCACCCCATACAGTATAGACTATAATAAAATCAACAGATATAGGCCAACTCAACAACCCAGCTGCCATTGGCTGTGAAGATGCACTAGTCCCGGCCTCATAAGACACTGACTCGGCCTCAGTAGCCCCATCCCATTCAAAAGCAGAGCAGCCAGACTCTACAGACAGGCAGACAGGCAGTTCTGCTATTTCCCCACTTCCCATAATTTAGAAGACAAAGTGAATACGATATATAAGTCAGATAGCAAACAAGAAAAGTACAATCTGGGAGGAAAAAAAGTATAAAATGCTTGGTGAGTACCTGAAGCTCCACAAAACTGCTTTTACACTAGCTCTGATGTCAAGCTCAAGCTAATTCACATCCCTCACATGCCAGTCCTGATGATTCTCTCAAAGGCGCTACTGTGTGCTATCTTCAAAATATTAAACCATCCGTCAGTGTAAGTGGTCCCATTAAACAATCCCTGGGTATGCCATCCAGCTGCAAGAAAATGAAACCCTAATGATGATCTGGGATGGGAACCAAATGATTTAAGGGAAAGTTTTAAATGTTTTCTGAATTTATCAAAAGGCAAATAGTAATTTTAAAACTTGTTTCCTATTCTCTACTACCAAAGTAAATTAAATAAGCAAGCATTAGGTGATCTTGCAACCTTTAAGTCCTAGGAAATTAGTCCTGAAGGACGATGGTTGCCTAAGCCCTCTTTCGTCTGTTAGTAACAGTTACAGGACATGAGACTCTAATGGGAGTAACCAAGCACACGCTAGCTGATCACACAGGCATGCTCATCAGGGGCCTCCAGCACTCATTTTGGATAAGGGTAGTGAATTAGATGGGATCATCTCCAAACTTTATCTCATAGCATAACACAATTTGGACCCCATACAATAAAAACAACGACAGAGAGACTAGCTTTCACTTACATAAGGAGTTTAATGTTTGTTTTAAGCTAATTAGCAATACCTGCGACAATGAGGCTACTCCTCTCAGAAGGCTGGGAGGCTCCCAGGGACACAAGCCCTAAAACGAAGGTGATGGCAACTCCCAAGACCGTGCAAAACACAATTCCTAAGGGAAACCACAGAGTACATACCACTTAGAGGAAGTTCTTTCAACGCCAGAGGCTAACAGGGGGAAGCAGACCTTTATACAAACGCACAGGGTTAATTCATTAATCACTGGGAGTCAGTAACATGGAGCAAGAACAGCACTAACTTTGCAATCTGATGGGCCTGGGCTCATCTCTCAGTTCTAATTTTTACCAAAAATTAGCTATTTGACCTATCTGATGGGCCTGGGCTCATCTCTCAGTTCTAATTTTCACTAAGCGATTTGACCTGGGAATGTCACTTAACCTTTTGAGCCTCAGTTTTCTTATTTGCAAAATGGGGACACCTTCCTCTGAGATTGTTAAAAGAATTAAAGAGAAAATACATATATGTAAACTCTTGAAAAGAGTATTTGAGAAACTGAGTGCATAAATGGATTCCCTGCAAGGAAGGCGATGCCGGGACAGTTTCTCAGGTGTGACACATGAAATAATTCTCAGAGATACAGAAATAAAACTTTTAAAGTCTTATTATTTAAGATTTAAACACATAGAAAAGAAAACACAGCCTAACACACTTATAACTTCATGGCAAATACCGATCTGGATAAGGCTGGGTAACAAAACAAAATCAACTTAAACAAAAAAATATAAATAATAATATGGGCAACATAAAGATATGGCAAAAAATCATACAAGAAAGATACACCATGTTGAAGATACACTATGTTGTAGGAATATAAATACACAAGAAAGGGTTTCTGTCCTCAAAAAGCTTACAGTCACCCAAGCCGGTTTGGCCCAGTGGATAGAGCACCAGCCAGCGAACTGAAGGGTCCCCGGTTCAATTGCGGTCAAGGACATCAAGGGCACATGCCAAAATTGCGAGCTCGATTCCCAGTGGGGGGCATGCAGGAGGCAGCCGATCAATGATTCTCTCTCTCTCTCTCTCCCTCTCCGTACCTCTCAGAAGTCAATAAAAAATATTTTTTAGAAAAAGCTTACAATCTAAAGGCTGAGTGGATCATAAGTGAACAAATGTAGTACCCTCCCATTTCAAGTTGAGTCATATTAAAAAGGATGGTGTTAAAAGTCCCTCTCTCCTTGGCTCTGTTAACAAGTACCACATACAAAAGCTCTTTAAGAATAAATGAGTTTAATTATCGTGCTGAGCTGTAACGTAAGCTGATTCGGAAGGCCTTGCCTAGTAGAAGCATGGTAGGGATTTATGTGTTATGTCTTCTCTTTGAATTATTCAGGAAATCATTCTCTTCTCACTTTTATTTTCTTTATAGGAAACTAACAAAACAAAGGTTTCTGCTAGTTTAACAGCCTAATCACTCAAGACACTTGCAGCAAAACAAGGAGCAATCTACTTAAAGCTATAACGTCCACCCACACGAAAAGGTTCCAGGTGCACTGAGTGTCATCCTTGGAGGGAAAACCATGTAAGGGCCAGGGATAAGCTGGATATGCATTTGAAAATAGAGTAAAATTAACTAAGTGTCCTTTTCAAGGGAAACCAGCAGCAAAATAAGGGAAAGGGAAAGGCTTTCTACGATGCCCAGGGAACACCACCAACTCCTCAAAAGCTCTCCAAACAGGCCGGGCCTCTGGAAGCTCTTACGTATCTCACAACAAAACAAAACAAACGTCCTGTTATCATCTCATAACTCATGCAATATATTAGCGTCCGCTTCTTTAACCTCTCTTGAAGTTGTCCGACTGCATTTTAATAGTAAACCATCATCAGGTCAAAAGTTATCTATACAAAGTATCCATTTAAAAATAGTTTAGTAAAAAGCTACAGGCAACTGAAAGGGATCCAGTGCCCTGGGAGCATATAGTTCACAGCAGAGATGTACAAAAGGGGAAAGAAATACATAAAACGGAGCAAGAAAAAAGACAGCCAGTGACGCTCTCAGAAACACAAGACACGCTTCTACAGTTGGACCATAGGAGATGAGAACATGTTAATGGCTAATTAGGACCCTGTGTTAGCTAATAGGCAAGAAGAATGAAGCTTCACCATATCACAAAACCACTCTTCACACTGCCATTCACTCCAACTATTGCTAGAGCATCGATTTTCTTACAAGCTTTATGATTCAGCTGTAGAAAAGTGAACAAAGGTGGTAGAATTAATAAATTCTCATTTTTCTTCACAACTTGCTTTTAAGAAATATGCAGTGCAAAAAAAAAAATCTGTAAGGATAGGTTTGGGATGGAATAGAGCTTTTAATAGTTTCTTAGATAGGAATTTTTGAAATATCTCAAGTAAAATCTTCAGTTTTCTTTAAAAGTAATATTTTAGTCCAAACAGCTGGTCTTTACCCTGGTTCTTTTGCTTTTTGTGTAAGTCAACCATCTTTAATGACCTTTCACACCAAACAGTAAGGAACTAAAAACAAGTCAGAAGCTAGTCCACCCTAAGGCCTCCATGAAAGTTCCTAAAAAATAGGGGAGGGAGGGGGGGTGCGTGGGATGCGGATCTTCCTCTGAGCAGAAACACAGACCCCAGGGTCACCGCCACTGACTCCGAGGCCGGGCTGAGGGGAGCTGCCATCAGGAGGGCTAGTCCACCTTGACTTTTGAATGTCAAAAATAATACCCACAGAATCGACTAAGCAGTCTCCAAGGTCCTGCCTTTAAAATTTTTAACTTTATGGCCATTAAATATTGAACAGATAATTGGCTTTATCCCCTTCAGTGCTTTATGGATGTACAGAGCACCTACCTACTCCTGTTTTATTCAGATTAGGGGTGCTCTGTAAAGTGCCTGCTTTGAGCACACACTGCAGCCAACTCATTGAAAGGATACTGCGTCTGCTGCTTCCCAACTCCTGTTCTCCATTTGCAACGAGAGGGCAGAAGCCACACTCAAACCCACACCCACAGTTAAGGGCAAATCTATTAACATCATCCTGAAACCTAGAACTTTCCTCCCTAAACCCAAGTACACTGTGTGGACTGTTATAGAAAACCACAACACACAACCCATTACTTCTGCCTTTAATGAAAACATTTATAAATGCTTCTTTGCAAGGAGGTAGCTCACTGCTAACTTTTAAAATCAAGTCTGGAGATCACAGGGATGCCAGTATTTCTCTAAGGCAGAGATTTTCAACTGGTGTGCCACAAGAATTTTTAAAACATGCGATACCTGACTATTTAGTCAGGGGCACTGACCTCTTTTCACTTAGATTGTCAAATAAAATAACAACAGCCAACACAGCAATAGTGCTCCAATGTGATTGAGTCAAAATTATACCTATTTTTGGTCAGATTGGCAAAAAATATATTTTTTGGTGTGCTGCAGGAGTTTAGTGATTAGTTTATGAGTGCCAGGAGATGAAAAAGGTTGAATATCTCTGCTCTAGAGGATTAGCCAAATGAAACCTTGGATTGTGTAGAGAGAGAAAATGTATCCTCAGACAGGCTGTGCAATTCACACTGGTGATAAGGTATTTCTATCAAGTAACACCCACAAACGGACAATCTGAAAACAGCTCTGGTGGAGGTGGGTGTGGAAAGGGGTTAATGGAAATAATGTTTTCATTTTAAACAATATAAATCCACAACTGGCATTCCATCGGCCTGACCTCCCCTTACCCAATCCTTGTTCAAGTCATTTGCTAGTGTAATTGAAACTTTCTTTGAGTCTTTAGATTTCATTTTATGTTTTGGGGACAATGCAGCTAAAAGACATTCGCCATCCATCTTTCTTAACATTCCTAATCTAAATACACGACTCAAATCCAAGACTGTGCTTTTGATGGATCACTGGCCTTCTTACACAGTAGAGCTTAGAGAGCCCATTACTACCTTCAGAGCCCTTACAGAAAACATACATTCATACGCATTTCAGATTCTACCCCCTAACTGAACAGCATATATTCATTTTTTAAACTATGTTTTTAAAAGAACAGATAAGTTTTCGATTATAGAATTCAAAAGAACAAGATAAAAACAACGGATAAAACGCATGTGGAATAAAAGACCCAACAACATGACATGTTAAAAAATATATAAAATTGTTGAAACAGATTTGCTGCTCCTGAGTAAAATGCTATCGATACTCCAGAGCATTTCCTACATCTGAGCACGTTTAATACAGGTCTCCATGTATTAACTTCTCTTCTAGCAAAACGGGCTTCGTGTACGGAAATGCCTCCACCTGGCATCAGTGCCACTAATCCAACTCTAGAGGAGAAATACTGACAAGCATCTCAATGTTCTGTGCATTCAAAATAATGGCTTTTATTTAAGGTCTGTCGTAAAATGTACCCTTATGAAGTCTATCTAATATAAAGCCAAGTTCACTGCTCAGAGCTAAACTCTGATGGACTGAAGAAAAACCCCACCTCCGTTAGGCATGTATTAGACGAGTGGCTAACATCAAGATTTCACAATCTGTTCATCAGAAAATCCTTCCCAAATACAAGGAGCTCAAGCCCTAACTTCACATTCAAATAGGCTCTCAGAACAGCTATTGGGCTGCACAAGGCGGACTGAATTCATATTCATTTCAACACCTTTGAGTTAAGGAAGTCACAACCACACAGCATCAACAACGCAAGCAAAGCTTATTCCAGACACAAGTGCTGAAGTGTCTTTAGTGTACAAGCTACTTTCATTCTTTCTGTGCACTGGAATTTTCCCTATTTCAGAACAGGATAAAACTGAACACATTAAGATACAAAGATTGCACGGCTTACCTCTAACAAAATTACCTGCTGGGATGAAAGGAGCAATTGCAACGTTTGCAGTGCCTTTCATTTTACAAGTCAAGGTCTGTCCCTGAACACCATTCCACCTGAAGCTACCTGGCAGATCTTTAAGTCATTCAGGATTGACTGTTGTGAGCCCATCATTCCACAAATCCCAAATGTAACTTTGAATAAGAAGAGGATATAAGAATATCTCATGGGCAAAGTCCACAAATTCTAAATATTTAATTAAGTAAGCCCATAAATTGGGTCAGTCACAATTACCCAACGTGTGAAGTACACATTTATCTCCCATTTGGATGGGAGTATACATCAGCCTTTTATATTAAATGTATTTTAAGCAATCTGGCATTAAAAAAAGACATTGAATCAGGAGAGCAACTATTGAAAAATGCACACTTGCTATGTCCACCCCTCAAAGATGTTTCAAAGTTCAACTAGAAGAGTGGAAACTAGTAACATTTATGACTGGTAAACTTATAAATTAGTCAGAAAAATAAAAAAGCCAAACAGGTAGTCAAACAGTGGGTGGAATCAGGAAAACCAGTCATTAAGATATGCGGACAAAGGGGCCAATAAAGGGTATGTCATGAAGAACCTGGCACTTGCCCCATCTGTGAATCAAATGTTTATTTTCTATTTTTTTAAATCTAAATCATTTTTTAAAATTTTCAGTTAAAGTTGACCTACAATATTATATTAGTTTCAGGTATACACCCCAGTGATTAGACATTATGTAACTTACTAAGTGATCATCCCAGTAAATCTCACACTGATCTGACACCATGCAAAGTTATTAGAATACTAGAAGCCCAGTGCGCGAAATTGTGCAGCCCTGCCCACCCGCACTGGTCTTTGGTCCTTACGGCGTTAGGACCACTGGGTTTTTATAATATAGATTACTATATTCCCGGTGCTGTACTCTACATCCCCATGACTATTCTGTGACAACCAATTTGTACTTTCTAATCATTTCACCTTTTTCACCCAGCCCCCAACACCTTCCATCTGGCAACTATCAAATGGTCTCTGTAACGAAGAGTCTGTTTCTGCTCAGCTTATTTATTTTTATTTTTATATTCTATTGTTGATAGATATGTATATATTACTATCATATTTTTAATCTTTCTTTCTTCTTCTTCTTAAAGAAGAACCATTAACATTTCATGTGATACTGATTTGGTGGTGATGAACTCCTTCAGCTTTTCTTGTCTGGGAAGTTCGTTATCTGTACTTCTATGCTAAGCAAGAGCCTTGCTTGCTAAGAGTAAATCCACACCTTCCATCTGGCAACTATCAAATGGTCTCTGTAATGAAGAGTCTGTTTCTGCTCAGCTTATTTATTTTTCTTTTTAGATTTTATTGTTGATAGATATGTATTTATTACTATCATATTTTTAATCTTTTTTCTTTCTTCTTCGTCTTAAAGAAGAACCATTAACATTTCATGTGATACTGATTTGGTGGTGATGAACTCCTTCAGCTTTTCTTGTCTGGGAAGCTCGTTATCTGTCCTTCTATTCTAAGCAAGAGCCTTGCTTGCTAAGAGTAAATCGTTGCTGGTTGTAGGTCCTTGCTTTTCATCACACTGGATATTTCTTGCCACTCCTTTCTGGCCTGCTAAGTTTCTGTTGAAAAATCAGCTGACAGTCTTCTGGGAGTTCCCTTGCATGTAACTAACTACTATTCTCTTGCTGCTTTTAAGATTCGCTCTTTGTCTTAACCTTTTGCATTTTAATTATGATGTGTCTTGGTGTGGGCCTCTTTGGGTTCATCATCTTTGGGACTCTCAGTGCTTCCTGAACTTGTATGTCCACTTCCTTCACCAGGTTAGAGAAGTTTTCTGTCATTATTGTTTCAAATAGGTTTGTAATTTCTTACTCTCTCTCTTCCTTCTGGCACCCCTATGATGTGAATGTTGGTACCCTTGAAGTCCCAGAGGCTTGTTACACTATCTTCATTTTTTTGGGGGGGATTCTTTTTTCTTTTTGCTCTTCTGACTGGGTGTTTTTTGCTTCCTCATATTCCATATTGCTGATTTGATTCTTGGCTTCATCTACTCTATTGTGTTTTTTTAAAATACATATTTTTATTGATTTCAGAGAGGAAGGGACAGGAAGAAATAGAAACATCAATGATGAGAATCATTGATCGGCTGCCTCCAGACACCCGCCCACTGGGGATTGAGCCCACAACTTGGACATATGCCCTTGATGGGAATTGAACCCAGGACCCTCCAGTCCACAGGCTGACTTTCTATCCACTGAGCCAAACTAGCTAGGACTACTCTACTATTGATGGCTTGTAAGTTATTCTTCATTTAATTTACTGTATCCTCCATTTCTGACTGGTTCTTTTTTATGGTTTCCATGTCCTTTTTTATGCTATTGAAGCTCTCTCTGTTCATTGAGTATCCTTATAACCAGTGTCTTGAACTCTGCATCCAGTAGATTGCTTGTCTCCATTTGTTTAGTTGTTTTTCTGTATTTTGTTCTGTTCTTTCATTTGGGACATGCTTCTTTATCTCCTCATTTTGGCAGCCTTCCTGTGTTTGTTTCTATGTATTAGGTAGAGCTGTTACATCTCCTGGGCTTGGTAGAGTGGCCTTATGTAGTGTTCTGTAGGGACCAGTGGTGCAGTCTCCCCAATTATCCAAGCTGGGCACTCAGTTGTACCCCACCCATGTGGGCTGTACACCTTCCCGTTGTAGTTGAGCCTTGATTGCTGTTGACAGGTCAATGGGAGGGATTTATCTCCAGGCCAAACAGCTGCAAGGACTGGTTGTGACCATCGACCACCATGGAGGATCAGCTGTGCCGGGGCCAACCCCACAGAGCAGGACTTACTTCAGCAGGGCTCTGATGCCCACTGCGCTCGCCCCTTGAGTGTGTCACTTGAGGAGGTAGTTGGGTGGTGCTTCGACATGGTCTAAAGCCATCCATTGGGTGTGCTGGCTCTGTGGCCTCCTGGGAAATGCAGGCCAAGGTCAGCCATTGCCTCTGTTCTGCCAGGGGCCATCCGGCATGTGGTACAAAGCAATCTACAGATAGCTGCTACTTGTGCTGGGCTTGGGACCATGTAGCAAGAGGTACAGGGCATGCCAACGCCAGATGCTGCTTGTGTGAGAGGTTTTAGGAAACTCTGAAGCATGAGCCAAGACAAGCCATTCACATGGAAAAGCCAGTAGAAATAGTTTGGGTGGGCCTGCAAATTGGGTGAGACGGGGTCTCAGGGAATCACCAGAGTAGGGTGAACAGTGTGAGCCAGGTTGATGGAGACTCAGATATGGATGGATAGGGACTGGGGTTGGGGGAGAGTCTCAGAAAAGGAACAATGGCCTCGGCCAGCATTTTTGTCTGATGGAAACCTGCCCCAGCTCTCTCCCCGATCACAGATAATTCAGTACCCTCCTTATGACCCTGGTGCCTTTCAAGCAGCTGCCCCAGCACTGAAGCTCAGAGGGAGGGAGTCCCTCAGCAAGTAAGTCCATGTGTGGGCCCTTTAAGAGGAACTGCCTGGTACTCCAGCAGCCCTCAGTCTCACTCAGCCACAATCCCTACTGGTTTTCATAACCAGAAGTTATAGGGACTTCTCTTCCCAGCTCTGGAACCCTGGGATAGGACTTAGAACCCTTCAAATACATATTTTTATTGATTTCAGAGAGGAAGGGACAGGAAGAAATAGAAACATCAATGATGAGAATCATTGATCGGCTGCCTCCAGACACCCGCCCACTGGGGATTGAGCCCACAACTTGGACATATGCCCTTGATGGGAATTGAACCCAGGACCCTCCAGTCCACAGGCTGACTTTCTATCCACTGAGCCAAACTAGCTAGGACTACTCTACTATTGATGGCTTGTAAGTTATTCTTCATTTAATTTACTGTATCCTCCATTTCTGACTGGTTCTTTTTTATGGTTTCCATGTCCTTTTTTATGCTATTGAAGCTCTCTCTGTTCATTGAGTATCCTTATAACCAGTGTCTTGAACTCTGCATCCAGTAGATTGCTTGTCTCCATTTGTTTTTCTGTATTTTGTTCTGTTCTTTCATTTGGGACATGCTTCTTTATCTCCTCATTTTGGCAGCCTTCCTGTGTTTGTTTCTATGTATTAGGTAGAGCTGTTACATCTCCTGGGCTTGGTAGAGTGGCCTTATGTAGTGTTCTGTAGGGACCAGTGGTGCAGTCTCCCCAATTATCCAAGCTGGGCACTCAGTTGTACCCCACCCATGTGGGCTGTACACCTCGTTGTTGTAGTTGAGCCTTGATTGCTGTTGACAGGTCAATGGGAGGGATTTATCTCCAGGCCAAACAGCTGCAAGGACTGGCTACCATCGACCACCACCATGGAGGATCAGCTGTGCCGGGGCCAACCCCACAGAGCAGGACTTACTTCAGCAGGGCTCTGATGCCCACTGCGCTCGCCCCTTGAGTGTGTCACTTGAGGAGGTAGTTGGGTGGTGCTTCGACATGGTCTAAAGCCATCCATTGGGTGTGCTGGCTCTGTGGCCTCCTGGGAAATGCAGGCCAAGGTCAGCCATTGCCTCTGTTCTGCCAGGGGCCACCTGTCATGAGGTACAAAGCAATCTACAGATGGCTGCTACTTGTGCGGGGCTTGGGACCATGTAGCAAGAGGTACAGGGCATGCCAACGCCAGATGCTGCTTGTGTGAGAGGTTTTAGGAAACCCTGAAGCATGAACCAAGACAAGCCATTCATATGGAAAAGCCAGTAGAAATAGTTTGGGTGGGCCTGCAAATTGGGTGAGACGGGGTCTCAGGGAATCACCAGAGTAGGGTGAACAGTGTGAGCCAGGCTGATGGAGACTCAGATATGGATGGATAGGGACTGGGGGTGGGGGAGAGTCTCAGAAAAGGAACAATGGCCTCGGCCAGCATTTTTATCTGATGGAAACCTGCCCCCAGCTCTCTCCCCGATCACAGATAATTCAGTACCCTCCTTATGACCCTGGTGCCTTTCAAGCAGCTGCCCCAGCACTGAAGCTCAGAGGGAGGGAGTCCCTCAGCAAGTAAGTCCATGTGTGGGCCCTTTAAGAGGAACTGCCTGGTACTCCAGCAGCCCTCAGTCTCACTCAGCCACAATCCCTACTGGTTTTCATAACCAGAAGTTATAGGGACTTCTCTTCCCAGCTCTGGAACCCTGGGCTAGGACTTAGAACCCTTCACTCCTCAGGGGGACTTCTGCAGCTGAGATAACCTTCCCTATTTTTAACCACCACACGTGGATGTGGGACTTGCCCCTTCTGCATCTCCACCCCTCTATCAGTCTTAATGTGGCTTCTTTAATTCCCTAGTTATAGGACTTCCATTCAGGTGGTTCTAAATGATAGTTGTTCTATAGTTTAGTTGTAATTTTGATGTGGTTGTGGGAGAATGTGAGTATTGCTTTTTACCTATACCACCATCTTCATGAAAGTCCTCAGTTTCTTATTTTCTACTATACAAAAACTTAGGCTATCTACAAGAATAAAGAATGGCTTTTGCTTCCCTTTGAATTACTGAGAACTATGTTTAATTATAAAAACATTAGAATAAAGTAAGGAATGATTTTAATCTTTAAGAGAATGAATATTTCCTTTAAATAAGTGATGATGTCCCACTATACCTTTACACAGAGTTTGGAGTTTGGGAAGCATGTTAGTGCTTTACTATTTAAAATAGTAATATTCAATATGTAATATTCAAACATCAATATTAAATGAACATGGGTGGGAAAAAGAAAAACCTAAAATTGAAAGCACACTGAAGCAAATGATCGCCATGTACTTCAAATCAGTAACATAACTACTATCAGGGCAGAGGAGAAAAAGAATAATACAGAACATGATGGGCATCTGCAGCAGGAGGCAGAGCACAGAACATGGTGGACGTCGGCCGCAGTGGGATGGTGGAGTAGGTGAGCGGGGATGCCAGACCAAGGCGGGGCGCCGGTCACTGTCATTGAGACGAGCCTTTGGTGGTTACTGAAAATTCTTTGCTCCCACACACTGCGGTCCTGCCCGGTGCTCACACCCGCTGCCGGTGCCAGAGCCGCTGCTCGCACCTGCTGCCGGCGCCCAGCACTGGCCCCGATCACTCGGTACCATCAGTGGGTGCCAGCTGCGGCTGCCAGCCCCAATCACCCCTCAGGGCTTCTCTACCTCCCCCTGCTCCTGAGGGACGATTGGGGCAGTAGCTGTTGCTCGCACCCACTGATGGTGCTGTCCCCGCTTGCACCCACTGCTGGCGCTAGCCTCAATCGCTCCGTGCCATCAACGGGTGCGAGCGGGGCCAGTGCCTTCAGTACATGGGAGCTGCGGTGGTGGGAGCCGGGCGGCCGGCAGACAGGGGACTGGGGACCACAGTGGGAGGGGCCAGCCAGGAGCGTGGAGGATGGGCCAAGACCAGCCCCTGTGCCCACCACAGCCTCGCGGCCCACAGTTCCTTTCAAGGTGCAGGAATTCATGCACTGGGCCCCTAATTATTTATAAAAGCAAAAAATTTGAAAATGCCACATATATTTTTTAAAAAGCGGAGTAATGGTTAATCAAATTATGCTGTGTAACTTTCACAGAACACTATGCAGCCTTTAAATGTGTATGAAAGTCTACAGTGACAACTGGAAACAGATGATGTGATACTAAGTGAAAACAGCAGGAATAAAAATGATATGTACAGTGTGAGCATATGTAGGTGAAGTAGAGACATATAAAGGGAGAAGTCATAGAAAAAAGAGTAGAAAGAAATTCAAGAAAATGCCAACACTGTCATCTGTCTCCTGGAGATAGCTTATGGATGACTTCTCTCCCTTCTGGTTCTGCACATTTCAAATATACGATGCTTGCATAATAATGTTATCATAAAATAAGCTTTATTCTTAGAATAATAACATAGAAATAAGTTTAATTCACTTGATTTCTTCAGGGACACCTGCTGTATAAAATAAGTGCTACTGACTGTAGATGCTCAGCTATACAAATCTAGTTCGATCTATTTCTGGCCCCAAAGATAGGAAATAAAACAAGCAAAGGGGAAGTCATGCTAGAAGGCAGTCTTCAGCAGAACCTACTTAGTTGTGAGTCCACACACACATTCATGAGCCACAGGTGCCTCCTTTCTGCTTATTCTTAGGCATCAGAAGATGGTGAGATGAGATCACCTGCTACATCCCACTGCACCTCACCCCTCCTTCAAAGCGGGGAAAGAAAAGCAAGGCCCTAACGAGGATGGAGCGTGATGGTGGCTTCCTTCTCACAGCGCTGGGCCTTGCTGAGCTCAACAGTCACATTTCTTACCACTCCTGCTCACATGCTGGGGGGCAGAGTGCAAGCTGAAATCCTTCCATTTGGGCCTAGTCAGCAACTCTGGGGTTTTATACAGGTGCAGCTGGTCAAGCCCCATCATCCTGTCCATGGAACCTGTCTCTGCCTAGGGTTCGTGTGGTATTCATTGAGAGAGAGAAGGGAGGAGGAAGAAAGGGGGGGCGGGCGGACAGGAGGAGGGAAAGAGGGCGGAGCAGGGGGGAGAAAACACCAGAAATTTTAAAAAGTAGGTGACAATGATGAGATATAAATGTTTGGTTAACTGAAAAGTTGAAAGTAAAAGTGAAAGAGCACCACCATTCATTTTCTAATAATAGCATGGGAAGTTCCTAGTCACTGCCAAAGGTTGGCTATTTTTTTAAGGGGTTATGAAGAGAACTGTGTAACAAAACAAAAGAGGAAGTTTCTTAATTAAACAATTATTATAGCTCAGTTCTTGTTTAAGATATACACATTTGAAAACATCTTAATTATATTTATTTCTTATGATAGCCTGGTTTAACTAATCTTGAACTTCAACTGGATGTCATAACTCAGCCAATAAAATAATTAAAATTCTTTTGCCGACTTGATTTGGATAAAAAAGTCAAACACTTCATCTAAAATTTATGTGAGGAACATTCATAAGAATACACTAATTTGTCATTCAGATTTCACACTGAATCAAATAATGACTGTCACAGCAAAGCAATAGGGACGCAAAGAAGAAAAATAGTCATACAATTGACAATTACCCAAAGTTCCTGTCATGTTTTATGAATCAACAATTGTCTCCAAACTTATGAAATAAATCAATGTGCAATAGCTTCCAGAATCTTATAATTTATCTCTGCGAAACTATAAAAAATGAGCACAATTAGACACAGAATTTAAAGACTTCATCAACTTGTGAGCAAAGATGAAGAGCTTCCCTCTGATGCCCTGCTCCTTTTCTCGCAGCACAACTCTCGGGACTTGGGTTTACCCGTCTTTCTTCTTTGCACTCAGGTTGTTTATCAGCAAGACGGTGACAGTGACTTTCAAACTTGGGTAACGAATGACAAAACAACATAGTTCCACTAAAATCTGACTGTCCTTGGAACCCAGCTCCGAAAAGCAACTGGTTATGCAACCGGAATAAATAACACCAGCAACACTACCACCTTCTGAATAAGCAAGAGACTAAAGGAGTAGAAATAAAAGCAGGAGACGGCAAAAAAGAAAAAGAGGAAGATGGTGGGGAACCCCTGAAATTTCAACACATTAATAATGAAAACTCATCCTATCACTGTTCTTCCTGTTTTCCCCTGGGGGGGGCGGGGGTGTATGAACAGGAGGCCTTAGTGTAGGATAGATGAAATTACTCTACCCAGTGGTGAATAAATACCACACGAGTTTTACCTCTTACCTCTCCACCCTCAACTCAAATTTACAAAACTTCTTTAGAGCTGTGTGCATCCTGACATATAGAGGCCATAAAGCCATGGCTGCTGCAGCTGGTGGGCCCGACCAAAGGCAGAATTCCTATTGATGATGCAGGCAGGATGCAGGCAGTAAGACGCACTTCCAAACCCTCCAGCAATGCAGATGGAAGGTTCAGGACCAAGGTGACTCCTGTTGGCTATCCTTAAAAATTAGCGGGGGGAGTAACTTACATAAATTGTACATCTAATTGTATTCATTTTAATAAATGAGAATTAAACCTGATTTATTTAAAAAACAGTAGTCCAACAGTGACAATATCACCACTAAACAAATATTTCTACTAAAATATAAACAATAAATCCAAATCTTGTCCAAATGTCATATTCTCATTATGCCCAATCCTGACCATCCCATTTAAAACTGCATGGTTGTTCTCACCCTCAAAACACTAGAGAATTTGTTCTTTTAATATTTAATTGTTTATATCTCATTCCTCCCCCTCCCTACCCTCCTTGAATATAAGTTGTATAGGGGTTAGGGTATTTGCTTAGTTTACTAATATACTCTAGTGCCTGGCACATAGTAGATACTCAATAAATGTCTATTAAATGAATGAATCCTTCATTAAGTTAAATGATTTCTTGAAGCTCTTCTTATTCAAGCAGAAAAAGCAAAACTTGGGGAAATTTTGAAGAGGTATATTAGGACACATAAATGGTAATTATCTTTAATATGAAAAGCCTATTTACAAATGACCACACATACACATTCTTAAGCACTCACTCAGAAGCAGGTAAAGAACCTATACTACCCTAAAGGAACAGCAAGTGCTTAATACATGGTTAGAGAAAAAGAAACTCACCAATATGGTATAAACACTAAAGTGATATTTTTCCTGAGCAATTAGCAAAGATTTTTTAAAAGTTATTACTTATTTAAGTATAGTTGACAACAAAGACTTTTAAAACTAAGACCCCCTGACACAATGAGAGTGCGGGAAGATGGCCATTCCCAACAGTAGGAGTGAAATTAAAACTACTATTCTAGACAGTAATTTGGAAATAAGAATTAAGAGCTAAAAAAAAATCTGTATGTCTGACCTAGGCATATGAGTTGTGAAACCTTATTCCAAGGAAATACTCTAAAATATAGACAAAAATCAAATACAAAGATGTTCATCAAAGCACTATTTACAATAGTGAAATTCTGGAGACAATCTAGAGGATTAACAATGGAGAAACAGTTTAATTATAGTACAACCACTAAGTCAATTATTATGACAGTCTTTAAAATGCATGCTTGAAAAATATTTTCAAGATAAAAGATGGTGGCCCTGGCCAATGTGGCTCAGTTGGTTGGAGTGTAGTCTGGTTCACCAAAAGGTGGTGAGTTCAATCCCTGGTCAGGGTAAATACAGAGGCAACTGATCCATGTTTCTCTCTCTCAAAAAAAAAGAAAAAGAAAAAGAAAAGAAAAGACAAAAGACTGTGAGTAACACAATGTTAAATAAGGAAAAGCAAGCCAAGTCTGCTCTGAAGCATGCAGGGCAATGGGAAAGGCAGGCAGCAGATATTATTACCAAGAGTATTTATCTCTGAGTGACAGGATTATAGGTAAATTTTATTCTCTAACTTTTAATGATTTTCTTTTATTGATCAAAATAAACATGTTCTACCTTTATAACAAAAATGAAGGAAAGAAAGATGTCATAGAGGAATTAGGGTAATATATGCTTTTTGAGTTATTAAAAAGACTAGTAAAGTTTTTGGAAAAAAAGTTCAAATGTTAGCAGTATCCAAAAAAACGTATTAGTAGCATTTTAAAGAAGCAAAACACCCTTCATCCCCTTTAAATAAAAAACAGCAAATAATGAACCATAGCCCTAAATAACCTGTACAGGGTCTTTTCATTCCAAAATTATATTGTTACAATTTTTCTTTTAAAATGCAATATTAAATATGATAGAAAATTTTAAACCGGAACACTTATAAGTTTTATTTCCTAACTCACATAGCTATGAAAGAGGAACAAATCTGAAAAACAAAAAGAAAATATAAGGCATGTGTGGGATTAGCACTGTCCTTCCATAAATATAAACTAAAATTATCGAAAATAAACGGACTTTCCAATAAGTCAGCCAAATACGGAGTCACTGATCACAGTGATAGATCACCTGCTAGGAAAAGGCTGAATTTATGAAAACAGCTTTATCCGTATGGATGGTTCAGAAGAAAACACTACCCAGGCTCTTGTGGAAACGCTTTTTCTTAATCTGCACAGGCAAAGCAATCATTGGACTATTCTAAAACAAAGGCAAACATTTAAAACAAAGACGTGCTTATAGATATAGATCTACAGATGCAACATCTGCATGTGCGCTTTGGCAATCTACAATACTATCAACAGAAGTATGGGCATCCGCTGTGGTCATCTGACAGCTCTGAATCAGAGCTCTATCTAATCCAAGTTGTAGGGCTATCCACAGAATGCAGTGTGAAAGAATGTACAGGAAAGGTAAGAAAATTCCAGCAAGCCTATTACTTTTCTTTAAGCTCAAATATATTTCTTAAGGCTAAACATCAGAACATCAGAAGCAAGATGCTTGGGTGCTAACACTTTCTTTTATAACCTCTGCTTTGACTCTAGATCCAGAGGGAAAATCATGTTTACAAGAACCACAAGACATGTGAAAAGCAATAACCAAGATAAATGAAAAAATGCTGGGCTAGGTTTTAGTCAGAACTTTATTGCAAAGGTACTTTGTTTTATGAGATGAAGAAATCTACTTTTCCGCCTCTCCTCTAGCGTTACATATTGAAAAAACACAAACATGATTAAACTATTCTTTTAATGCCATCTCATCATTTATAAAGAGCTTCAGGAAAACAATTTGCATGCAGGCTGGGCATGATGGTGCCTAGTATAAAATGTCAAAAACTAAAGTTCAATTTCCAGTGCTAATCAAGTTTCTAAAATGAGAACTCTGTGCTCTCCCCTACTACCTGCATGATTTTTTGTTTGTTTGTTTCAGTCTTAATTCCAAATCTCCTAAAATTTTGAGTCCATTTTTTTTTTACACGACAAACGCAGCAAGCGTGCCAAAGAAGACATCCGACACCATGAGTGCTCATCAATTGCTCTCCTTCCAGAACAAAGAAAAAACATGGGTCAGAGCTTTCGGTGATTTCACGGCGTATTTACGAAAGAGGAAGGGAGAGAAGTACCCGGGGATCAACATAAAGTAGGGAGCGGCCAAGCAGACTGACAAAAATCAAACACATCTACGACCGGACTTGCCTTGGTCTTTCCATTTTCAGCCTTTACTACATATAAAGCAGAGGGTTGCAGAGCTGTCTGTATATTAGAACCATCTGGAATATTTTAAAAATCCCAAAGCCCATATCACACCCCCAGGCAATTAATTATACCACAATCTTTGGGGAATGAAATTAGGCATCAAAGTTTTTAAAGCTCCCCAAGTTTGGTATAGAAACCAAATAATTCTTCTACCTCCCTTAAGATTTTCCATACAGATCATCCCAGGGAATAAAAAAGAAAGAAAAAGATGATAGAGATAGAGATAGAGAGAGAATAGAGGTAGGAAGGAGAAAAATCACTAAATCAATGCATTAATCTGTATCTGTGTTCTTTAAGAAAATCATGAATACATATTCTCACTGCTGTTACTGAAGCTAGCTCAACAGAATGCTGAAAAAGTCATTATAAAGGCACATACATTCTAAGGGGACGTGAGTTTATGCTGCTCAGCGCCATTCCTTCAAGCATGCTGATTTGGGTGAGAGCGCAAAGGGAGAGAGTCTCACTACAAACGCAAAACCAAGTGCTGTAGATTCAAGTGGACGACCACAACTTGCTAGTGACAAATGGCAGCAGTTAGATGTCTGAAGCAGTCAGCGTGCTTAGCCTCCCTACCTTAGTCATTCTTCTAATAAGGAAATGGACACTAAGACACTCTATGAAGTTCAAAGCTAGAGAAGGAGGGAAAGCAAAAAGTCCTAACCCTTGTAATTACAAAAAACAGACTTATTGAAGTTAATTTTCTGATTATACATATTATTTAAACATGATCCAAAAGATTTTACTCATTACATAACATCTGCTTTACCTCCAGCTCGTTCTATCCCCTGCCTACACCCTTAACCAAAAAATGGTTGAAGGGTCAGGTGTGCGTTCATGATATGCAGACTCCATCTTGTACAGAGCACCATGTGTGGGCTTAGCTTAGGTCTACAGGAATCCTTCACCCGTAGGAAAGGGTACAGATTATTTTTATGCCATAAATGGGAGAATGTCCCAGCTACCAGATGATGACGGGCCCTGAGGGGCCAAAATGCTAACATGCTTACGAGCACTACAGAATCTGGCCTCAAAGACACCTGTAAGCTGGGCAGCGCTTCCAGGGATCGCCGTGAGAAGTGACGGCAGACTTGCTAAGCGGTGGAAGGCAGGGAAGGGCATCAGACTTCTAAGAAGCATGTCCTGTGCATGGGGCCACATTAGATTTCAGATACATGACATTCTCAGAAGAAATCCAGAAAAACTGGTGCATCAATGTATGTGCTGCAAACATGGTTGCGCTTCATTGCTGCAGCACAGGGTTAAACACGTAAATCTCGACCCAAGGCCATCTAGATAACATTTTCTCCTTTGTACTGGCTTTTGGCATTTTGGTGACTTCAAGGACATTCTATAATGGGCCAACCTTCGACAAAACACCGCTTACCTAACTTCTTAAAATGGCACATACAGGTGAAGGAATGCTTCTTGTCAGAACAGATACGCTAGAGATGAACTTTAGGGTTGTTCTCTCTCATCCTAAAGTTCCTTCTGTCTGCAGGGAAGTCAGGATACTTCTGCGACAGAATAACTCCATGCACAGACTGACATCATAAACACCAGCTGAAGACTTGGCTGCAAAGCCAGAGGGATGAGGGGCTGGGAAGGAAGAGGCTCTCATTCACACAAACCTCTTCCAAAACAGCGATGGGAACACTAAACATTTAGGCCCAGGAAACTGCTTTTTGTATACGTGTCCTCTTGTTTGAAGTTTGCCCCAGTGTGGAAGTGTCTCTGTAAGCCTGAAGCTCACATTATTTTAATGTTCTGTTCTGTATTTAATAATCTCATGCTTCAGACATTAGTCTGTTTCCATGGGAATGACAACAGCACAAATACAGGATTATGGCTATCAAGCAGGAGAAAAGAAATTTTGAATAAGCTTCGTTATGTTCAATAATTAACAGCTACATGGTAAAAAACAAAACCATGAATTTAGGTTGATGCATTTATCTCAGTGTTTGAATACAACTCTGAGTGTGTTATTGCTTTAAAATGAGATTCTAACAAACTGCCAAAAATTCTTGACTAGCAGTTGCTACTCAGTGCTGGAATTTGGAAACTCATCCTGTCCATCCCTCACTTCTCCTATTTTAATTCTTTCCTGCAGAAGATTGGCAACTAACGGATGCACACAACATCTTCCAATGGATTCTGGTACCTTGACCCAACATTGTGAAAAGCATGGGATTATTAACATTATAGGCTCCTCTGCCTTCACTGCAAAGGGAGCAGCTTCCAGGAGGGGCAGCCCCGCTCCCTGGACGAGACGCCTGTATTACCAAGAGGCAGGGTGGGGGCTGGAGAATGGGGCTGCAATGCAAGAGGCATGGAAGTCACACCGGGACCAATGTGATCTTTCTTCTAAAGTGACTATAAAGGACATCATACTCTGTGATGTTCACCGTAATGACTAGGAAAGCATTCCACGCAGTTAGAACTTGTAACAAGGCCGGCAACTTCACTAATTGCAGAAAAGATGAGCAAAATGGTGGTAAACATTTTGAGATTATGAAAGACTGCTAAGGCAGTATTTCTCCAGACCAAAGACTACATCCAAATATAAAAGCATGCACTATAGTCATGCCATAGCATCGTCTTCCCTGAATATTTGGAGAAATGAGCTCATTGCTAGACATCTGGCATCCTGTGGAGTCACCCGCACTCTCTACCAGCAGCAGTTTTCACACACCCCACCTGACCAGGCGGCAAGAAACAAACCTTCATCTACCCCTAAGCCAGTGGACAGACGGTCTGCTCCTTGGTCCTTCCAGGCCTCCCACTCCCCTCGTCCACAGGTCCCCACATTCTAAGGCAGCGGCTCAACACATCATTGGCGGAAAGTAATTTTAGAACGCACCATCCAAATTAACTGGTCATGAATAGGCTCTGATTAAAATATAAAGCACTTTTAAAATAATTTAAAATGATTCAGTGGAACCAATTTGGAGATATTTTAATCTCTGAATGTGCAAGGAACTGTGGTCTCCCTCGGCCCAGCCTCACCGTGGAGGGACATTTCCAGTGAGGCCTTTGTCCTTGGGGGAGAGGCGTCGGAGCCATACACACGGAACTGCCCAGCCATCCCTGAGGCACAGTTCTCCTCCACGTTCCACACCAGATCGTGTATACGGCCCCGCCCCACTGAGCACTGCTCATTTGTTTATAGGCTAGAGAGCTAGATAATTTTGAACACAACAATGTGACGATTATTTATAAAATCATATGAGATCAAAAGACCTCCGCTTACATTCTTTAGTCATTTGTTTGAATTCCATTTTAGATTAAACAAAGGAATAGTTTCCCAACATAATGTTCCAGCATTTTCACAAGGATTCAACTAGGGCCACTTGTGACCCATACCTAAGCACTTCACCAGGCTACTCTATGACTGGGAAGTTCAAGGGGATGCTTGCTGCTTCGGAAGGCGCCTCTGAGACCCACTACAGATTCCTCCACAAAATCCTTTGGCACCTGGTCTCCACGATTTCCTAAATCTCAGCCAAAGACACTTCAGATAAGAGGAGAGCTGATCTCTATTTTCTTGCTTTTTATACATCTTGCTCTTTCTTTCTGTATAAAATTTGAGTTAAAAAGAAGAAATGAGGAAAAAATACCTATATATTGAAACTGTTTGAAACTAGATCTGTTGGTTATAAAATTCTAAATTTTAAAAATTAAAAACAAGCAAGCCAAAGAATTGTGAGGAAAACCTGGGGGGATGGAGGGAAGGAAGATGTGTGTGTGTGTGTGTGTGTGTGTGTCTGTGTGTGTGTGTGTGTGTGTCTGTGTGTGTGTATGTGTGTCTATGCTGTAAATTGATTGGGGTGGGGATGGGACTAGCCCTAATAGTACAACACCCAATGAAACAAAACAGAAAGCTCAGAAACTGACATCCTCCCAGACTTATGAATCTTCCCAGGAATCTGATGAATTAGATATTATTATACCCACTTTAAAAACGAAGGCATCAGGGTAGACAAACACATCCAGCAATTAGTGATGGAAGAGTGGAATTCAAACTCAACACAACATGACCCCGAGTTCTTTCTACTGTAGAAATCCAGTCTTCTTGAAAGCAGGAGCCCTATTTTTAAATTTTCCTTGTAATCTCTGAGACAACACATACAGAGGGTTTTTAACAAACCATATATAAACAGTAGGCGGCGAAGGATTTATGGGAAACCATCTAGTCTCACTTGTCAAGGCACACCTTGCCCAGACCAGACCAGACCACACAGGAACTTACTCCCACAGCACCAGAGATGAGGGACGGAGCCTTAAACACCCATCCATCCCGAAGTGGATGTATCCAAGCGTGAGACAGTCACTTACCTAAAAGAGAGAAGAGAGAAAGCGCCATTATTGTAAATGCAGAGATTCTGCTCTTAGAGTTACAATCAGTGTGTCCCTAGCCCAGCAAACTCTCTTCATAGCTCCAATTCTCAAAGCTATTCTCGGTTGCTATTTAAATCCCAGCCTTTTTCACACCTTAACCTAGAACAGTCTTTATGTTTTTGAGATGATAGAACATCTTCAGGAGACTGATTAACCCTCCCCAGAAAATTATATGTGAACACCTTTCACACAGTGGGTTCAAAGTCCCCCTGCAATCTCCCCTCTGACCCTATAAGATAATATAAGACCGCACTGTAGGATATCCCTGACTCTTGAACATGCTTCAAATTGCTTCAGAATCCTACATAAAATTTAAAATTCCTAAAAATGTGTGTGCTATATGTACAAAATTCTGCACGCAGCAAATAGAAAAGGCACATTCTCTTTTTTAATCCTCACCCTATATTTTATTGATTTTACAGAGAGAGAAGGGATAGAAAGAGAAACACTCTGAGAGAGAGAAACATCGAATGGTTGCCTCCTGTACTGGTCACGACCAATGATCAAACCCGCAACCTAGGTGTGTACCCTGACAGGGAATCGAACCTGCTACCTTTGGGTGCATGGGACGACTCTGCAATCAACTGAGCCATGTGGCCAGGACAGGCACATTCTTTCTAAGCGCATATGACACATAAACAAAAAAATTGGTCAAGACTAGGTAGGCAAAGAATGTACCTAGAAATAGCAGAAAACTGACAACTATGTATTTGGATGCCAACTAGATCTGTTGGTTATAAAATTCTAAATTTTAAAAACAAGAAAGCCAAACAAAAATTATAAGAAAAACCTGAAAAAGAAAAGGTGTGTGTGTGTGTGTGTGTGTGTGTGTGTGTCTATGCTGTAAATTGATTGGGGTGGGGATGGGACTAGCCCTAATAGTACAACATAGACCAATGAAACAAAACAGAAAGCTCAGAAACTGACATATAATACACAACTTAGCACCCATGTATACTGCCGGCCAGAAGGCAAGACAGTGCAAAGCCCTAAGGAAGGGGCCTGGGCAGGGTCAGGCAGAGATTAGATTTAGAAACCAGTGCAGAGGGAAGGATGAGTGAGTGAAGAAAAGAGGACTCTCCAATAGATGGTGCTGATAGAATTCCAAAATAATAAAAATATAGAGAGGATGACAGAAATAGAAAAGCATTTGGCAAACACCACAAGCCAGAATAGATGCTAAAGTTACAGAGGGGAAAGCAGTCATCTTACTGTGGACAATGTGGCAGGCCCCACCTTAGCCTGCTGTGGCGGGTGCTAACATTTGGGGAACCTGGATGAAAGGTCTATGGAGTTTTTTGTATTATTTCTGCAAAATTTTGGAAAGTCTGAAATTATTTTTAAGTTAAATTGTGTTAAAACTTTTTTAAATAAAAAGCATTTCTTTAAAAAATATATACGCTTAGAAATGCCGACACTGAGACAGAAATCCACATGGAAAAAAATTAAATTGGATCATTACTTCATAATTCATAACGTGCACAAAAATTTCTGTTAGGTTAACTGAGTGTAAAAAACAAAGCTGAAACTTTTAGGGAGGGAGGAAGGTAGGGAGAGAGAGAGAGATTGATTCATGATCTTGAGTTTGCCTACATTAAAATAAAAAACAACAAAAGGCAGTATAAACAAAGTATAAAGGTAAGCCATACACTTGAAATGCATATACTGTAACCAACAAAGGATTAGTATTCAGAAAATAAAGACTTTCTCCATATCAAAGAGAAAGACAAGCCTAGCTGGAGTGGCTCAGTGGTTGAGCATTGCCCTATGAACTAGGACAGCGGTTCTCAACCTGTGGGTCGTGACCCCTTTGACGGTCGAACGATCCTTTCACAGGGGTCGCCTAAGACCATCCTGCGTATCAGATATTTACATTACGATTCATAACAGTAGCAACATTACTGTTATGAAGTAGCAATGAAAATAATTTTATGGTTGGGTCACAACATGAAGAACTGTATTTAAAGGGCCAGAAGGTTGAGAACCACTGAACTAGGAGGTCATGTTCTACCTGTTCAGGGCACATGCCAGGGTTGCGGGTTTGATCCCCAGTGTGGGGTGTGCAGGAGGCAGCCAATCAATGATTCTCTCTCGTCACTGATGTTTCCATCTCTCTCTCCCCCTCCCTTCTCTCTGAAAGCAATAAAAATATTTATTTTAAAAAAGGAAAGATAAAACAATCTAATGTAAAAACAGACAAAGATCTGATCTGGCAACTGATAGAAGAAAAAAACTCAAAATGGCCAATAAATGTGAAATGATACTCAACCTCCTGAGTCAGGAAAATGCAAATTAAACCAAGAAGATATGTTTTCACTGCAATCAAATTGACAAAAACTGGGTTATCTGGCAATATCAGTGTTAGAGACGATGGAAAGCAATGGTAGCTCACCCACAGTGCCTGTGAGAGTCCCGTAGAGGAGGGACAGACTGATGGAGGAAAGTAGAACAGGTCCAAAGTGACCCCACTTCTGGGGAGAGTACCCCAGAGAAATCCCTAAGGTCTTCAAAGTGGAAGATGCACAGGGAGGTATGTAGAAGAATGTTCATCGTAGCATTCAGGATAAGAGTAAACACTGGAAATGACCTAGCAGCTCTGCAAAAGGTGACTAAATAAATAGTGGTATATTCAAAAAATGGAACACTGTACAGCAGTAAGAATAAATAAACCAGAGCTACATGCATCAAAATGAATCAATCTCACAAATATTTTAATATAGCTGTATTGATTTTTGAGAGGGAAGGAGGGAGGGAGAGGGAGGTAGAGGGTGGGG
>NW_005353538.1:4408165-4463187 GCF_000412655.1 Myotis brandtii | reverse complement strand
AGAGGGGGAGGGAGAAGAGAGAGAGAGAGAGAGAGAGAGAGAGAGAGAGAGAGAGAAACATCAAAGTGAGAGCAAAACTTCACTTGGTTGTGGCCTGTACTTACTCCTACCTGGGACCAAACCCGAAACCTGAACATGTGCCCTGACTGGGAAGCGAACCAGCAACCTTTCAGTGCACAGGACAACATTCAGCCAACTGAACCACACTGGCAAGGGCATTATATTTAATACTTTTATCAAAAACATGCAAAAAATACTGCATACTATATATGGACACTTGTTTGTAGGAAAACGACTAAAAAAAAAACCAAGGGACTAATAAACTCAAATTCAGGATTAACCACGGGACTAAGGGGAATGACATGAGAGAGACGACAAACCTAAGGGAGGGCTTGCACACAGAGCCCAGTATGAAGATGTGACAAAGCTCGTATGGTTATGTGTTTCCTATGCATATTCTTTTCTATAAATGCAAAATATATAATTTCAAAAAGAATAAGCATAAATTATGGGCCTTTACTAAACAGATTCCAACAGGATTTGTTTAAATTTGATGGGTTTTTGCAGTTTTTTCATTATTGCATTTCTTGTTTCTTGATATTCATATTGATACAAAAACATACAGGGTATCTAAGATGCCATATTCTAAAATTAAGGCTGCCTTTTGTTTCCTTAAAAATACCCAAATACTTCCTCCCTCATTATCCATATATTCAGTTGCTTAAAGAGTTCTATTCAGAAAACATTTAACCAAATCCCTCTGGAGTATGCTACACCCTAGAATATATTTAGGATGTTAAGATATTTTCAAGAGGTTTAATTTTTAAGATAAATCAGATAATCTACAATGCCTTTCATGAAGATTAAATAACGAAATAAAATTGCATTTTCCATAATAAATGCCAGGTCATACATTACTGTGCAATTTTTATGTTGAAAAGCAATATATAATTGTGAAATGCCCGTGGTTGAGGAAGTATGATAAACACTTAATAATCTAGTATCAGGTATATGAGAGGCAATTTCCCTATCACCCTCAGTACGATGTGCTGTTGCTGCTGAATTCCAGCAGGTGTAACTGTACTGACTCACTACCTGGAAGGTCAACACACTCTAGGATTAAAAGTGCTACAAAGGTTTGAGTGAAGGCAAAGAACTTCCCATTCACCTCTTCACTGCACTTTTTCCAAGACAGTGAGGCTATTGGCTAAGAATGTCAATAATGTGGCCAAGGACCAGCATCCATTTCTCTCACATAACAACTTCACAAAGAAAAAAAAAAAACCATCCTATGTTCCCTAACCTTGTCTTACTGACTTTCACGTTGAACCACTAGGTGTTCACTGCAAATCTGCCACGACTGGAAGGAAAAGGAAGCCAAGCGCAGCCACGGGGAGAGCCACGCATCTGTGCGGAGGGTGGGCACTCGTGCTCATCAAGTGCCGCTGAAGTGACTGGACACACCCAGCAACGTGTGGTCCACGTTAGAAACGTTTAAAAAACCCACGCCAAGAGGATAACTTTGATTTCACGACTCACACTGAAAAATGATGTCATGGCATCTAAACAGAGTCTTCGTTTGTATATATTGAACTAGAGGCCCGATGCATGAAATTCGTGCAAGGGGCTCGGCCCCCACCTCCACAGCAGCTGCCTCTGCCTCAGCCCCCACCACCCCGGCTTCATCCAGAAGGGCATCCGGAAGGACATCCAGTCTAATTAGCATATTACCTTTTTATTATTATAGATAGGATACACGTTTTAAATGGTAAATGAGTTCTTTAACTATCAAATTTCTGAAAAGTATTTTTGCTCTAAAGGGGGGTTAATTTACCTGTAGCCTCAAAAACTGAGTGACCAATTTTAGCCCTAAGTGAGTTTTCAGTCAGACATGGTCCCTTGAGAAAACTTTTCAAAAGACACGGGAAATACTGGTATGGGCAACATCATAAGCAAAAGCCACACTCGTCTTTTTACATGCGAACATTGCGAGTAAGAATAAAGCCATGATGCCCCCCTTAAAAACAAAACCAGTCAAAAGGACACATAGGTAATACCCTTTGTAATACTTTAAGCAATAAAAAATTTTTAAAAAAAACAGTCCAATGTATTAACTTTCCTCTGCCTAAAAAAAAAACGTCAATTTAGTTCCTCAAACAACAAATTTTCCCCAAGACCGCATCTCTTTATGCTATGGCTAGCTGGCTGTCCCTGATCAGGTGCGATCCCTCCACAGCTCAGGGTCTGGGGCTGAAACCAAAAGGAAGGAATCGGTGCGGCCCTGGGTTTCTGTCCCACTGCGCAGGCCAGCGCTGTGCTAAGCAGAGGGGCAGCCAGAGCCCGGACGGCCACAACTGCTGGTCCGTGACCTAAAATCCCATGGCGTGGCAGGATCCAGCCCCCCAAGCCCAGGCAGCCCCACTCAGTCCTTTCACTGAGCTAGACGCATCACTAAGAGCCTACAGAGCTCCTCCTTCCAGCACGGACCCCGCAGCAACTGTGCTCCAGGATTGCTAGTAAGAGAGACATCACTCTTACGGGGAAGGGCTCCTTTAGCTCAAAAGCCCGAGATTTGAGTTCATCACACAGGCTGGGGGCAGGGCGGAACGTTGGCCAGAAAATACTTATTCCAAAAAGAAGTTACATTTTGATACTGTTCCAAAAAGAGAATATTGGCAGAAACCTCAAGATTTTGTTTTTTCTGCTGCTACTGAAATGAAATAGATTTCCTTTTTAATCCGGTCACATGAAACAAACCAAAGGCAGCCAGACGGGCAGAACTGACTCTAGATGCACCGAGTCACACATCAGCCGTTCAGAGAGGTCAGGAAAGGCCCAGGCGGCCATGAAGTACAGGAGGAGATGCACACGGGACATTTTGAATCCTGATCCAGGGAGACACATAAAGGAGTCCTCCTGTGCCAAAGGCTTCAGAAGCTAGAGAGGGAGGTCAAAGGAAGGGGCTTAAATGGGAAATTCATCAACAAATCAAGAATATAATAAAGCAACACTAAACTTCAATTTTCCCAAGAATATTGGCCTTCGGCACTCAGCGAGGATGTGGCAACTCCTCTCCGTACACGCAGGAACCGTGACACCCTGAGACCCTGAAATCCGCGCAGCCTAGTTACTGAAGCCAGGGCAGGTAGGGCTGATCCCCAAATGATCTGTCTTAAAGAAACTGCATTCTCCTTTTCATCCTTCCCTCCCCCGCCCTGGTTTTTCCTTTTGTTTTGTCCTTCTCTTCTTTCATTGTTAAATATTAGCATCCAAAGAAAGGAATCTTGAAAAACAATCTTCATTCACTCAAGTCCTCTTGAACTCAAGGGGCCACCAAGATAAAGGGCATTAGAGTGATGGGTTTTTAATGAAGCAGGAGCCCAACTAAGTGACTGGGGAAAAGGAGAGGAAAGGGGCTGGAATCTGACCTGGTTGCCAAGAGGAAAAATCAACACAAACCCTTGGAGAATGCATGCAGCTCTAGGAATCTGAGCTCCTTTAGCCTCCACACACTCTTCCTCAGGGAAGGCATCCGTGTGTGTGTGTGTGTGTGTGTGTGTGTGTGTGTGTGTGTGTGTTTTAATCCACTTTGCCTGCTCCCAGCTATAGAGCAGGGAGGGCAGGGATAGATTTCAAGCTGGCAAAAGTCCAAACCCCACAGTTGCAGCTGTAGTAGCTGCCTTGTTTACAAAGCAATTCAGGAAGCTTTTAGAGGGCAGAGTGCACCAGACAGAAGGGGGTCTGTAAGCAAAACATGGACGGATCCCAATGCATTCAGAGCAGACAACACATCTGTTCCCAGGTCCCCCTTGGAAACAGACCCAATAGAGTCCAAGTCAACCTTTAATCTCTATGTTTTTTCAGGAAAGCATAGCTCCTCAAGCACCAAATCACAAGACATTGGGAGTTATTGGGCCCTGGGGCCGCCCCCCAGGTTCTAACCAAAGCACAGAAGCCACCTGCCCCACAAGGTGTGGGGTGCACTCCAATCAACAGGCCCTGGGCTGCCTGCTCACTCAGGAGCCATGCATCAGTGCCTCCCGTAGCCGGCTCACGCCTCTCAGAGGCCAAGCTTGCCAGCCTCCGTGGCCCTGTTGTCCCTCACTCAGACTTCCAGGCCTCACCTGCTTCTAATCCCCTTTAGTCCTTTATAATGCTGCCTTGTCTTCTTGCCACTTTTCCTTCCTTGGCATAGTTTAACTCAGAATTCCTCAGAACAAGAAACACACAGTGGGGAGGGGATGGGGGAGAGGGAAAAGAGCAGCAGAATAAATGCCAACGAGGAAGCAGAGATACATTATGTCTGTTTACAGAGCTTTAAAAAATGTGCAGTGATAATGACTTGGGCGAGAATACGATGGGCGCAGATGGAATAATTAAAGCAGAAAGGTGCTCTTAGATGTTTAAAAGGGGGTAATCTGGCTAAGAGGGGAAGCAACCAAACATATGAGAGATGAAAGAGAAAAACCTGATTTAAAAGATGATCTTATTTGATTATTTAATTAATTAAGTCACCCAAAATAACAATGCAAAATGTGTGCGTTTGCAAGTGTGGCTAGCATAGCCCTGTTCACACTCAGGACCATCACACACTTCACACCAGGCCCTTCCTCTGTGGGTTCCTGGGCAGAACATTTGATAGAGCCCCAGTAAAAGACATTCATAATCCAGTTGTCCCACGACCACAAAAAGACTTCTGTACTCACTGAGAAGCAAACACCCTGACAACAGACCACTGCGATTTACAGTGGGAGGACATGGCAGCATAGACCCTAACTATGTCTTGTGCACGCAGCACCTCCACCACACATCAGCACAGGGCCCAGCCCTGCCTCTCACTCTGCCATTACACATATTAATTACATGTTTAATCGCACATATTAATAAGACCGACTCTATAATTGTGATGTACTCACATAAACCTAATCAAGGAAACTGGCGTGTTTGCATAAAGCTTGCAATGAAAAATATAAGGGCTACACTAACAAGATAGGGAGAGGAATGCATATCTGTGGCAAACTGTTTATGTCAAGAAGAATAGAAAGTGATTCTCTTTCCTGAACATTATTTCAGGCCCATTTAACACAATCTGTACCACTCAATGAGTGTACAGTGTCCTACACACATCAAATCAGATCTGGATAATGTTCCTGACTTCAGATAAAGTGTCATTACTATATTAGTTATGACATGACTGGAAGTGCTTACATTTTTAAATTTAATAAAAACTGAAATATGGTAAGAATTAGGAGAGCCTGACTCCAATTTATGGCATTTCAACAGCACAAGCCCACCCACTGGCGACCTCAGAGTTTCTGACTTAATCTCACCCTTAAAATAAACAAGAAAAAGTGTAATTCCTTTATAAAGAAAGGGAATATGGTGGGTGTCCTCTTTTAGAAGAATTTCACAAAGTCAAAGTCAATTACCAGTTCTGATTTGTTGCCTGTAGTCTTTTATATACCCCTACTGCAAACTGGAACTTCCTAATTTGGTTTCATTTGGAGAAATGAAACCAGAGTTTGATAAAAAGAAAAAAAATTAAGACACAGAAAATACTTTTAACTCAAATAATAACTTAAGACGGTAATGACGGCTCTTCGTTCTAATTGTCGTTGTCTGACTTTTATGAAGCACGCCCTTACCAGACAAAAAACAAAATCGATACAAAACCATAACTGACAGATGCCAAGATCTGTTCACTGTAAAGCCGGGAAATATTCTAGCTTCATCTTAGTACTATAGATGTTGTTTATTTGCTCACAAATAAATCAAGTCGATGCGAGATAGCATGCAGTCTTATGAAGCAGACTTAAGTAACCTAAGAGATGAATACTGTTATCTGCTTTTATAAACACACATATTAAGCAAAGGAAGTATTTTAAAATTATACTGAATCTGCCCTTCAGAAGGGTTCCTGGCTGCATGGCTATAGGAGGAAGAACCATGCCGTCTTCCAGCTGATTCCAAAGTGGAGGGCCCGCAGGTGGTCACGTGAGAGACAGCCCTCCTGCGAGCCATTACCTCTCAGGGAGAGAGAGAGCCGAGTCTTGTTGCTGACATTTGTCTTGTACTAGGTCTGTCATTTAGGGCAGCCTCACTGCCAGTTAGCTAGGTCCCTACTTGCACGACTTCATTTGTTAACATATTACGAGCCAACTCAGAGCTATAGGTATTTTATAAGCAACAAGCGCCCTTGCCCATTAAAAATAACTAATAAATAGCCATGCACCATAATGGAAGAACGCAATTATTTTCCACAAGAAATGATGCCATTTATTGTTTCCAAAATTTTATTCACACCTCAATTACTGTTCATCTGTCACCCTCACTCCTAAAACCCAAAGCAAGTAATCAACTGAAAGATAAATTCCCACTGAACTTCCACTGTGTTTACACATTAGAAAGAAATTAAAAACTATCATTTCCTCAGCCATTAAATTGATCACTTCAAAGTTTCTTGGTAAAAACTGAAAGAAATACCTGGGGCTGAGAATACAGAGACATGAGCAGGAAGAGAGGATGTGCTTGGCAAAATGTACCCATGTAAATGTTTAGAGGATCTAGCCCTGGCTGGCTTGGTCAGTGGTTAGAGCGCCAGCCCGTGGACCCAAGGGTCTCCGGTTTGTGGGGCACGTGTGGGAGACAACCAATCGATGTGTCTTTCTTGAGTCAATGTTTCTCTCTCTCTCTCTCTCTCTCTCTCTCTCTCTCCCCTTTTCTCCCCCCTCCCCCATCTTCCCTCCCTTTCACTCTGCAAATCAATGGAAAAGGTATCCTGGGGTAAAGATTTAAAAAAATTTAAATGTTTAGAAAATCTAAAATTGTTTGCTCAAAAGTATTAAAGCAGAAATATATGAGCTCTCATATATCATTCAACAGTAAACTGACTTTCTTCCTTCAATAAATATTTATAAGATTATTACTTTTCAGACAAAGAAACAAAAGATAGAACTAACATTCTCAACCTATTTTAAACCAATTTTCTTGAGGTTTCTTCCTTCTGCAAAACTCTATGATATTAATAATAATCTAAGATCATGATAAATTCATAAATACTAACTTTTATTGAGTGCTTACTACATGCCAGGCACTGTTCTAGACACTTTGCAAATATTAACCCACTCAATTCTCAAAACAGCTGTGTGAGGAAGATACTGTAAGTATCTCCATTTTTCAGACAAGGAAATTGGGGCACAGTGCGGTTACATAATTTGAACATGATTACAACAGCTAGGATTCCAGGAAGTCTGGCTCCAGAATTTCCACTTAAGCACAGGCTAAAATTCATCTCAAGCAATATCTAACCACCAGTCTCATGGTATCTCACTCAGGAGGAGTAATCCTTTATGTAAATACTACACTCACGCATGGCATAACTGTTAATCCACTAAGTAATGCTGCATTAAAATGAAGTCCTCTTCTGGAACCATTTGCTTATTTTTGTGTGACCTTAATTATATATAACTTAATGAAATTTTATTTCATGAAAATAAAAGTCATCAACCTGGTGGACTTTTGTTTTCATGAAAGTATGTGATTAGGGAATAGAAAAAGAACCTCAACACTTCTACTATGTAAAGAAGAACATCTTTAGGATATATAAATATGATATTTTAATTAGTCCAGGGAGTCCTAATTATCTTAATATTCATCATGTGAGCCCCCATAGTTGTAAGAAGGCAAAAGTCATCATAACATAAAAACCACACCAACCACTTGTAAAATTAATCCTTACCCAATTAACACTACAGTCTGTCTCTATTCTTAGAGAATTATATTCTTCATAGGTCTCTGGAAGATTCTACACTGCATATACAAAGACAAGGGACTGCAGAATAAAACTGTGTTTTCAAAGATGTAGAAGTTCCTGAAATCAATGACGGTGATGAGAAAGACTGCTTGAATCACAAGCAAAGTCACCAGCCAATGAGTATCTGGCAAACTGAGACCAACAACAACCAGGAGGGGACCTGCCAGGACAACAGGCTAAGCACTAACGTGAAGGAGGACATGCTGTCACCCAGCTTTATCAGAAGATTGCGCTGGAAAAACAATCAATGTGATTCTTTGCTCACTCTAAGAATTACAGAGTTGTAATTATACTTTAAATGTTGTGAAATACAGGATAAAACAGATTCCAAATGTTTAGTTTCACTCTCCACAATAAAGTTCAATCCAGCCTCTCGCCACTGACTCTGAAAATCTGGTCGCTGCTGTAAGTGAATTCACTTCGGTGACCTTTTCCAGTCACCAGTTACCTTGCAACAGGCGGATCTGCGCACGGCCTGCATTTTAAAGGGAACGCACAACTCTCGGAGCGTGGATGAGGGAGAGCCAGCACACCTCCCAGCAGAGGGTCTAATGAGGCAAGAGTGTTGAGTCGGAGACACTGGCTTCAAATCCCAGCGGAATCACACAGTAGCTGCAGTGCGTTTGGATAATCTCTTTCCCTCAGACGTTTCCACACCTGGAAAATGGAATGTTCCCTACTCGAGGTGCTATTTATGAAGAGAACATGGGAGAGCACACACGTGCAGCAATTTTCAGTTAGCAAACAGCTAACCAAATGTTGGTATTCTTATACGCAACCTCCATGTCCATGAGTTGATATTTAATTTCGCCAAACACCCTTCATTCATATATTACATACTGATTGACTACTGGTTGCATATGTTAGCTGCTATGGGAAGTAGCTAAAAACTAAAACAAGGTTTTTTAAAAGTCTGCTTGTTTTGTGAATTTTCAAAGGTTATCAGAGAAGACATAAGTGAACAAAATTAGCATACAAGGTAACCATGACATTAAAGCTGTAAGAACAAGAAACAATGGAAGTCCTAACAGTTTGACTCCAAATATGATCATCAGGGCAGGCTTCCTGGAAGAAGCTGCATGAAAGAAGGACAGGGCAGGGAGATCTTAGGGTTGAAAGACCTTATGTCCTGCCTCACTATATTTGGTTCAACCTACTCCTTTTGTGCCCCTGTAAAAGGAGCCTCCAAGACACAAATGATGGTGACAAAGCACCATGGGGCTGGTGAAGACCTTCAATTCATTATTATCTGCTGTGCCACCTGCCATGTCTGGCACTCAGTGTAAATACTGTAGTGGCATCGCTCTTCTGCTGATAATGCCAAGTCAAACCATTAATACACAACTCCACTGAAGACACTGACAGGAAATTTTAGCTCCAGGTCATACGTTTATGAAGAGATAACCGAAGACACATTTTTGTAAAAAGCAGGAATCCTATTCAAAGCTGTGCATCTTTGGCCAATTGTCTGCTGCTTTCCTGTATTAAATCTCCAGAGTGAAAAAATATGAAACAATATATTTCTATTTTTGCCCATCAGAACCACTAAACCCTGACATGAAGCGAACTGCTCAGACTGTAAACAGGGAAGGAATAGATCAGCTAGGTAACAGGAAACTCAAGTAGCACATATCACATCTAGGGTTCTTGTAGACTCTCCTTATCAGTATTTAAGCAGCAGAGACAGTGAGAACCAATAGCCACAGATAAAGCACACTACGCTGTTAGTTCATCTGCTGTTCCGGTGCTCTGGCATTCCGGCCCATACTAACCAAGAGGGTTTCTTTTCATGCAGCCACAGTACTAACCTGCTGGGTCTACAGTCAGAGCCTAGAAGCACTGACCCCTTCTCCATGCTGCTCATTGCAGGGGCTATAGACATGTACAGAACAAAACTGGTAGATTTTGCACTCAGTCTAAATATCCAAGCAAACAACAAGATGTGATCAGCTACTAAAGAAAAACATTAGAAAATATTCTACATAGTATTCTGGATTTTTCAAACTATTCAATTACTTACACTGAATCTTCTCAGCCCCCGGGCATTCAAGTGACCATGACAGTAAAGATGATGAGGAGGAAGAGTTTCTGAAACAATATGGCAAAGGCAGTTTCCATGGACGGAGTGGCTTTTGGGATGGACACATCATGATAATAATGTGCTTAGTAAAAGAATGCATGTGCCTATGCATATATATGGTCTCTCTAAAAATAGAGCATCTATACTAATAATAGGGTAATATGCCTACCTCTTTGGGGCAATCCATCAAGGACCCCCAGATGGGTGGGCGGGGCCTACCTCTTTGGGGCGATGGATCGCGGAGCTCCTGCACTGTGACAGGACACAGGCCAGGCTGGGGGACCCCGCCCTCACCCCAAGTGCACGAATTTCATGCACCGGGCCACTAGTTAAATATAAACAGAGATTTGAAACTCATCCAATATGTCAGTTGTAGCTGTACTTAAACACAGGAGAGGAGGAAATGCACATTTAGGGAAAGATGTGGTCCAACACACGTTTTTCTTTAACCATTCAGGGGAAAACAGATTTCAACTCACTAGAAAACTGGCTGACTGGAGACTACACAACTCCCTCCAGTAGCTCATTAAACTGTTATATCACCTTGACAGTCAATTCCTGCAAAGTTAAATGCAAATCAAAACACTTTTAATTGAATCATGCAATACCTGACTAAGGCAGCTCACTGTTTATGGGAACATTGTGGTGAAGTCATTCATTACTGTGCTAAAGTAACTGCATCAGCTCTGACAGACATAACTCAGATTTTAACACGGCAAGTCTGCATAAAGCGTGAAAAGATGATGCATTTATAAACCTCAAATTATAGTGTGGCTCTGACTCTAACGCCTTCCTCAGAAGTGGGTTAGTAGCAGAACTGATGAGTAGTAAAGGAATTCAACTTGACATGAAAAGAAATGTGTTCTCCCTCCTCTCCCATCCTTCACATATAAAGACGTCTTTCTTTAACAAAGTAAGATTCTATGAAGACACTAAGAGAACAACATTTGCCTTACCCACCCTGGCACACAAAGGTCACTTGTGGCTCGATGGTTATGCTGCTCTGTATATTGTGATAATGCACAGAAGAAGATAAAACTTCTTTAATAATGCAGCCCAAGGCTATAGGGGAGTGAAACACTCAATGTTTCCATGATTAGCCGTAACAAGAAGGGACAGTCCACTGGCCTACTGCCTCATGTGATCTATTTACAGTCAAGTGGCTATATTTAGAAAAATCTACAGTACATGAGAACTGAGAGATAAATATCAAGCTACTGCCCCTTCCAGACTTCCAAACAATTCTATTGGTCTCAGGAAAGCATGAGCCAGTAGGGGTTTGCTTCAGCTAAGAGCCCCAGCAGAATATGAACCTGAGATGTTATTCCGTATCATGCACTTTAAAAAAAAAACCCTGCTGCAAACTGTATTCAGGGCAATGCTTTAAATTGTTCCATATTTGAGATCAGGGTTTATACATATTAATGTCAAAGAACCTATAGCCCAAGCCCCAGTGTTTATCACTACCTGAAAAATTAAATTAAATATGCCACATTAAGCAACCAAACAAATTCTATCTCCATTAAACCCAAGCCAAGAGGGAGACCTTGACAATAGGACTGAAAAGATTAGGGCTTAATTTAAACAGAGTGACTGCAATAAAACAATTCAAATGTGAGACTTTACAGGAGCAAGTACTTAAAGCACATCACGATAAATATTTACATAAACTATACAACACCATAATCTAAAGATGAAAGACTCAGGGACCCACTGAATCCTAATTTAGAATGCAAATACTACAGAGGGAAGGGGAGAAGACTGCAGTGTCCTGGGCCCTACGAATGAATGCACACTGAAGATTCTTTTGAAGAAACAAGGCAAGATCTATAGGGATGAAAATGTAAATAAATGCATTAACAGAAATAAAAAGGGGCCTCTAATTTTACATTATAGTATACTTCCCACACAGACCCTTTGAAGTTTTTATAATTTCGAATTCCCCTCCCCTTTCATTCCAGCCTTAGACTCTCATAATCACACACCTTTGCTTTCTCCAGTCCCTAAATAATTTCCAACCCTTTGCTTCTTAGACTGCCCCTCAGTTTCCATCCTTCCCCCACTCTCCTTTCTCAGCAGCGCTTATATCCCGTGCACACTCTGAAGCACTCAAGTAATTTTAAACTCCATTTCTACCTTTGCCCTCCTCCCCCAATCCCAGCACAAGGTAAGAGAACACTAGGACTCCCTCTGTTGGGCATTCCCTACCTCTAAGAAACACACACAGACAGACAGATGCCTTTTGAACTTTTAAAATTCAAACTACTCATAATAAATCTTACAAATTACAATCATCAGAGATTTCCAGTTTGCGAAAATCACCCAGTTAACAAAGGCTCTATCTTTCAGGTTCATAAAGCAGATACCCCATCTGGTCTTTTAACGTAGGAAATTAACTGAGTCCTCTGAGAATGAAGACATCTTTGACCATGAACCTGAAAATGAGCCCCTGAGATTTAGTAATCTGATTAGTTAAACTGGGTGAACACGACAACAGAGTGGACCTTAAATGGCAGAGCCAGAGCTGGAACAGATGCTAGAGTCAGGAAGTGGCTTCCATCCAAACCCAAAGTCGGCCGCTTGGCTCTGCCGCAGAGATGGGCCTAGGGCACACATTTTTGTCCTCAGCCACTTTGATCTCAACTGTGCCCAAGCCCCTAATGACATTTATCTGCACAGTGAGTTCATTCTTGACCCATGAATTCAGTGTGAGGCATCTCATGACCTGGTTCAGAACCTCTTACCTTCTCCAGTATGACCTTGAGACACGCATATTTCTCAACTAGCTGTGTGTATATGTCAGAATTACCTGGAGAATTTATAAACAATGCACATGCCAGGGTCCCATACCACAACTACTGAATCAGCCTTTCCAGGGAGAAGCTAACTTTTTAAGCTCCCTAATCTACACCAAAACACACCATTGGTTAAGCACCACAGACACAGAATGTAGATCAATGGGTATAATGTAACGAAGAAAGTTCCATGCACACAGGACACCACACAAGCAAGAGACAAGCAATAGCAGAGAACCTGACTTCCTCCTGATGAGGGTCAGCATCCTCTGCTCCTCATATGCTTGAAAGCATCCAGCCAGGCACTCGCCCCAAGGGCAAAGGAGGCATCCCATAGCCCTGGCACACCTCTGGAATACTCAACAGGTTGCTCCAGGGGGTATGGACTTTGAAAGTTGGCATTATACTACCAGAGCTGGCATCCTGGGGTGTCACAGGTGTATTAATAATTGACTCAGTCTGTTTTGTTTACAATTTCCTGCCCAACAAATTGCATGTTTCTGCAGATGTCTAACAAATTCAGGGCCCTTAATTTCTCAGCTGCCACCATCCTGCCGTTCCCACCCTCCTCATCCACTGGTGACGATGGTGTCCAAAGACCCATTCACCAGCATCAGGAAAGGTCGTTAAAAAGCTCTTACAACCATCTGTGCCCAGATGGACAGGTCTCTAGCCAGAAGGCGAGAGGTCATCCCCTATTGGGGGCCCAGACAACCTGACTCCAAGCAGTGCCACCGTGGCTTTTTAATGACTGGTTGTGGGTCCTGAATTATTTACATTTGAGCTGTGGCTCTTAATGACCCGTGCATGTTCTCCTTGGCTTACAGATGCTGAGCAAAGCCCAAGCAGCTTCGCTACCGGAGTCAGTGCTGCTGCAGAATGGGGCCCAGAGTGCATCCTCCTACACTGCCTCACGAGGGTTCCTGGAACAAGCCATTCTTGCTTGGGTCCCCTGTGGGTCATTACATACACCTATCAGTTAACTCCCTAGAATACTATTTCATACTCCTTAATATAGGCACTTTTTATGCAAACGACTCACCTGTGTAGGGATTTTTTTTTAAATTCCTTGTTCCTTGAACTCTGTACTGCACATAAAAACATGTTTTTGACTTTATATTAAATCATGGTACAGTGACTTTTTACATTGTGGCTCTGATGTGTTACAGATACTGAAAACAGTGGCACCGCTGCCAGAGCACAGGGCTGAAGGCCCTGCTGCCCCTGCCGAAGTCTGGCAAAACCTTCACAAGGGAAAGCAAAGGTCTAGAAAGAGAGAATGGAGCAGCTCTACTGAGCCAAAGCTGCCTGGGGAAGTCAAGCCGGCCCAGGGTCCCAGTTCCCCTGAACCCGAGGAGGAAAGAAAGTGTTGCTTGCTCACAACCACTGGACAAAACGGGAGACCTCTGTCTCCAGTACTGACCTTCAAAGCCCTAGTAAAGGGGAACCTGAAGTCCCGTCCTCCGACCTCTAGGGGGAGCGCCTGAGCCGCACCTTCCGCGGCGGCAGCGCTGCGCACGCGGTCCGCCTGCCTTAAACAGAGCACAGAGCTGCGTGCTCACATGCGGTGCCAAACTGTTAGACTCATGGAGTTTATGAACGCTGCGTACGAGATGCAAACATGTTCTTCCATTGGGGCAAACATTGGCACAGGAAACTTTCTTTCCAATGTTACCAGCAGGGAGCTTACATTAAAGTTCAGTTGCTAGAAGGGTGGGGGAGAGGACAAGCTAATTCTAAAAATATGTCCTGAGCGCGTGCCACTGCCGGGAAGCGTTTCCCTGGAGCGCGGTTCACTCGGTGCGCTGCGCAGCGATCACTTAGATAAAAGAAAGAAAATGTGTTGCATGAGGCCTGCCAGGCACAAAGGATCACATCTCAGCAGATAAGGCTCCACAGACCCTCACCTTAACTATGTCTGTACGCTGATTATGAGCTCAAATTAACACTGTCACCACCCGCAAGCTCATGCCCTGGGGCGCTCCTCCAGCCCCTTCACGGAGTCCTCGCTGGAAACTGGCAATTAACTCTAAAATCTTGCCACTGCTATTAGTTCCTCAGAAAATAAATTAAAGGCCATCTGGGCATACAAGTAAAACCACACAGCTAAGCGTAAAATACGCAGCTTTCCCTCGTCCGCAAGTGTGTCCGGCAAGGCGAATGGTTTTAACTGGGTTACAAATTACAGGTGTCAGACTGTCTTCTCTCCACTCACCGAGCTCTGGGAAAGGTTGTGCACGCAGACTATTTCCTAAAGGGGCCTATGCAGCATGGTTTTCTAGTTAAACAGAAGACTCAAGTTTCCTGAAAATGCTGTAAACGTCGGGTGAGAATATCTGCTCCTTTGACCGGGAGCTGTGGCCTCAAACATCTGATGCAAAGGAAAGCAGGCAGGCATGACAACTCCCCTGCAAGCCACAAGAATAAAGGCTCCATGTTCAAGAAGGTGCCCTCCCATCACCACACAGCTGGTCTGCGGACATGGCGGTATCGGTGGGCACAGGCAGAGCCAGCTCGCCGGTCGGCCTAAAGCCTGCTTGTCTTCTCTGCCTCTGGCCACAGCCCAGGTTTCTGGATCCTGTTGGAAATTAAAGGGCCCTTTGACAAGTGCAACTGCTTAGAACAGCACCGGTAGTTCACTTTGCCCTTCGAAAAGATGAGAGAAAACCTATAGGCTGATCTTTATGATTAAATATTTAATGTGTCTTTAACACATCAGCCCTTCAGATTTCATCCCCGGTTTAATGTGCCTGCCAGGAAGCTGACTGCTGAGGTTTTATTGCAACTGTACATTTTTCTGACACTCAGAAACAGATCTTCAAAAGCTCTGTACCCCAGAAAATTCCAAGCAAAGTTCAGCTTAACTGGTTTTAAAATACATGCTTGGAAAAAAACAAAACATTTTATTCTACAGCAAAAAATGAAAAGTTACTAAACAAACTAAAATATAAATGTAGAAAGTGCTGCAGGCGGTTTTTTAAAATAAGTGTGCATTTTTAATACAGAAAGACAAAAGCTAAGCCTCAGTGACAACTAAAACGTAAATACGTTTTAATGTATGTAGCCATCCACTCTCAACATTCCAGGGAATCCCTAAGGAAAACAACTGTAATATTAGTTTGATGCTGGGAATCCCACGTTTCCATTAAATGGTGAAATTACAGAATATGCATAAACGATATCACCATATTTAGAAACTTCAGTGGACTTTTCCCCCCATACAGAAAATGCTCAGTTAAATGCTTTTACACTATGTAGATGGATAAACTTAAAATACCCATCACTTAATGAGGAGGAAGAGAACAGCACTTCTCTTTAGACCTAATGACGCCTACAACTTTATTTTCTTGTTGCTATGCAGCAAGGAGAGGGAAGGCACAGAACTCAGATTAACACATTCCGAGCATTTTAAAATCCACAGCAATCTATCCACTTTTTAATTAGGAAGAGAATGTGGCATGTTCCTCATCCTTGCATCAGAGTTCTTATGCTAGCAAGAGTATGACGTCAAGCTCACTTTGAACATTATAAACTAATATTTATTTAAGTGAAGGGGAACTCGAAGTTCTGACTCATCTGAAATGCACAGCACATACATATTTTACCAAAGGTTTACTATGCATATTAATCTCTTATGCATTTTATTCCTCCAAGCGTGAAAAGAAACAAGTTGAAGTAATAGAGGTTGCCAGGTGTTGGTGGCACCCATTCCACTGGAATGACAGCCATGACTTAAGGTTTTGTCTCACTCTACTCTTCCCCTGAATTGCAAATCTCCCGTTGCCACAGCAACTCTACACACTGAAGGTAAGCTCCAGAAAGCATCCTGGTCATCGCCCCCATCTTGTTTGCTTTGTATCAGAGCATCCCAAACTCCCTGCTGCAGGGGAGCACCGGGGTGGTGCCCTGGGCCCAGTTATTCTAGAGCACTGGCCAGTCGCAGCCATTAATCATTGCTGCTTCTTGAGCTGACATACCGAGGTGGGGAAACGACATCCTAAATGAGCAGAGGTGATTACCTGGGAAAGCAATTCTTCAAGATAGCACCGCTAACTAACAGCTCCATCTGCTCCCCATGCACACACGCTATGCCCAGCACCGGCAGAATGGAACTAACAGAGCTAGTCCTGTGCGCGGGACTCCCTGTGTCCTCATGGGGTCTGACGAGCACAGAACGTGTATCACGTTAGGGTCACAGGCCACCCAGGGAGGATATTTCGGCAGGTTTTCTCAGTTTAATTCTTTAAATATATGTGAAATAAGGCTTCAATCTAAGCACATACAAAAAAGTGCTATGGCAGGCCTGTAGTAAAACCCACTTTCCTAAAATCAGACCAATAAAATTCATGATAAACTAAAGAAAATCATCTATTTACCCAAGTATATATTGTAAAAAAAATGCAGCTTGTTTTAAAGTGATTAAATAAAAGCAGAACCTTCAAGGATCGTGACAGTGCAACCCAGTTCTGTAAATTAAACAAACTGAAGACCTATGGTCAGAAGCCCTGGATACTCAGCAGCCAGTTCAACACTATCTGGCTGGGAGACGCAGAGCTTTAGCAAGCTATTATTATAGAGAAACTATAAATGGTCCCTGATATTTTTTTTTTTTTTTTTTAGAAATCTAAACAATCAGCTGCTTCTTAAATGGCCCTGCAGATTCTGTCTGCTCTTTGCTGATGAAGAAATCTTTGATAATACATATCGGATGTCAACCTCTCAATGCTGGGTGTTTAAGGAGGTTGCTGGCTTCTGTTTCCTGCCCACATTACTGGCATTTTCCAGTCGCTGCATTAACACTGCCTCTGTATCAAATGGGAACAGGCTCCAGCTCTTTCCACATTAGCTGTGATTTTAATAGCATGCCAAGCAAACAGGCTAGCGTAATAAGTTTCATTGCACCCACTTCCACCACAGATAAGCACCTCATTTTCATAGTTTCCACTTGTTGCTAGGTAACCACACCATATGAGACATCTCTAGGCATTTTGCAAAATGCATCCTCTTCACCCAAATTCGATGCGCTTCAGGCATTAAATACTGTTATTCTACCCATCTCTATCACTCAAACAGGTTAAGCTTTGGTTTAAATTGCAACAGAGGTTTGGGAGATTGTTGCTTCTGAGGGGATTTTGATGTGCAGAGATTCTAGAAGATACACTACGACCTGTTCCTCTCTCCCCCAGAGCAAACGCACTGCACTACCTGGTGAAGTGAGGGCCTGGAACTTCACAGGACAGTAAGCCCTCTCGGAAGATGTCCACACGATGCCCCTTAACAGAAGACGACGTCAATGAAAAACTTCCTTCCTGCTCTACGGGGCCATGGAGGGAAGTCTGTAAGCAGGGGTCCACACGGGGTGGGGACTCACCTGCAGGCTTCAAACAGAAACCCTTTAGCTAGGCGCATGCAGGCCAACGCGGGCACCCCATCTGTCAGCCCAACAAACCAGCTTTCTGCAGGAGAAGGCAGGCTCTGCGGGAGCAGATGCCCGGCCTGGACTCCGAAGCACACGGCGCCTGCAGGCCCCGCAACAGACACTGACATTTAAAAGAAAACGCATCTGAGCACGCAGCACAAGGCGTCTCCCAAAACACAGGGCCAGGCTGCCCCTCAGCCTCCTCCTGACCCACCCGCTTCCACAGCTCCGTGGCACCCACGGCAGGGCTGCCCACTCTCTTCAGAGGCGGGGCGGGGGTGGGAGTCAAGGCAGCTTCGCTCCCCACCTTAAGCCTTAGCTTGCTAAGCAGTGGCCCCATTTTTACCCCAGAGCTCCCAGGAGTGCCAAGGGCGTGGCCTCAGGCCGTCCCTCCCCTCCATGAACCTGGTCGGAGACCTCTGGCAGGAGGACACCCCTTGCTCGGTGCGTTACAACGGGTCCTCGTGGACACCAGAGTTGGCTTCATCCATGAAATTCTTTCCTTCACTTCACCTCCTGTCCTCCCTCGCCCCAGTCTCTGCCCACAGGACGGTGTGGCCGCCGTGGGTGTGGTCAGAATGCGGACAGTTACTAGTAGTTGAGCTGGGACGGTGTGCCTGCTGTGGGTGTGGTTAGAATGCGGACAGTTAGTTGAGCTGGGATGGTGTGGCCACCGTAGGTGTGGTTAGAATGCGGACAGTTAGTTGAGCTGGGACGGTGTGGCCGCCGTGGGTGTGGTTAGAATGTGGACAGTTAGTTGAGCTGGGACAGTGTGGCCGCCGTGGATGTGGTTAGAATGTGGGCAGTTAGTTGAGCTGGGACGGTGTGGCCGCCGTGGGTGTGGTTAGAATGTGGGCAGTTAGTTGAGCTGGGACAGTGTGGCCGCCGTGGATGTGGTTAGAATGTGGGCAGTTAGTTGAGCTGGGACAGTGTGGCCGCCGTGGGTGTGGTTAGAATGTGGGCAGTTACTAGTAGTTGAGCTGGCAGCACTGGACCCTTTCCATTCACAGGGAGAGACTGAGAGGAAACAGGAAGAGAAAGGTGATGGATAAGGCGAGGGCTGAGGAAACCAACACAGTGTCTCCCAGGGCATGTATGTTACCAAACCTCACTTCATCTGTCCCGAAGTTCCGTGAAAGCCGGGGTTGCCAGGGCACAAAAACATAAGGGGCCTAATGAAACCATCTTTCTTTCTGCTCCATATGAGAGCAAGACTTGGTTCACTCTATAACCTTTAAAAAAATCACCTAGTTACTGACAAAAACTTTAAAATGACCAGTAGCCAGATATAAAATAGATCAATTAAAATTTAACATGTGCATACTCCATGGTCCAGCAATGGTATTTCTTAGTGTCTATCCTAAATGAACTCTCACTCGTGTGCACATGGAGACATGTACAAGAATCCTCAGTGAAGTACGGTTTATAGTAGGAAGGACCTGTCTGCCAAACGGAAGTCATGTGTGCGCTATGGAAAGAAGGTAGCAAAGCGTGCCTGTAACCGCATGGCCAGGCTGGGCGGGCGCTGCTGCAGAACGGTGAACACATGTGCCACCACACATGCCAGCCAGAGTGGCTCTACAGACCGTGTTTACATGGATGGGTAGGTGGAGGGATGGATGGATGATTGATTGATTGGTAGATAGATAGATAGATAGATAGACAGACAGATGATAGATAGATAGATGGAAAAGTACAGAAGAATACAGAAATTAGCTAAGATAGACTGAGGATCAATAGAGACTTCAGCTTTATTAGAAATATCTTTTAAATGGAAATATTTTTCATGTATTACTTGACTAATTCAAAATTAAAGAAAAGGGAAATATATTTATAATGAACTGGAAAATAATGAAAGGGAATGTCAAGAACTAAAGAAAATGTGTGAGTCTTACAAATTCTATCAAAGGACTAGTATATAAACTTATTCTACCTCCTTTGAAAGAGTTACTTTTTTAAAATATATTTTATTGATTTCAGAGAGGAAGATAGAGGGAGAGAAAGATAGAAACATTGATGAGAATCATTGATCAGCTGCCTCCTGCACACCCCCCACTGGGGATTGAGCCTGCAACCCAGGCATATGCCCTTGACCAGAATCAAACCTGTGACCCTTTAGTCCGCAGGCCAACGCTCTATCCACTGAGCCAAGCCGGCTAGGGTTGAAAGAGTTAATTTTGAAAAGCATTCCAAGACCAGGGTACAAGTATTTAGGAAAAATAGTTCTCAGTGGGTTGTGAATTTATTTAAGTTTAAAATATCTAGAAGTATATTTAAAAGATCTAGATATTTATGGGTTCCTTTAGAAAGAGCCAACTTTAACAATATAACTACCCTACTGTCACATGGCAATACATCAGTTAAATGGGAAAATAATAATAAAATAATAATTCTTATAACGCCTTCAGGATAATTGGCCATGGGAGGAAATATATAAATGGGATTCATCTATATAAAAGTGAATCCATTAAGAATGGCAAGAGTCCTTGCATCTGGTAAATTTTAAGAGTTTGGAATTGTGCCGAGAAGTCATCAAATTTTTTGCTAGTGAACCCCCATCTGTCATAGCTTGAATCTGAACTATACATGGCTCTTATTCCCCAAATCAATATGTGTGTTCATGCAATCTAGTATCCAGTCTAGAAGCTTTGCAATTGTCTATAAGCTCCTCGGTTTTTATTTTCACTATACCTTGCTTTGTTATAATTCTTAATATACAACTGACAGAATGTAGAGATGTCAGTTTAAAGACCTTACTCGCCAAAGCTTAGCTGTAGAGAAAAACTAAAATAAAAGGTGTGTGTGTGTGTGTGTGTGTGTGTGTGTATTGTGAGTGCGCAGAAATCCAAAAAGGATAAAATTATCACACATTATACCAGTTACAATTAAGAGTTTATTGCCTCAAAGGATTTCACAAGAACATGTCTTGGGCAAGATAGTTTTAGTCATTGCTCATCTCTGAGGCCAGGTATCCAGGAAATCCAACCCTCGGGAGTGTCAGAGGGGAGGGGAGTGCCAAGCTCTGAAGGGATCGTCTGAGTCACCCAAATTGCAGAGACCTGCTGACGCCATGGAGGACACTTACTCTGTTAAATGGAAGCTGATGGGCACTCAGAATTTACTCTATTAACGTACTTTTCATATACTACTAATACTCTTAGTTGTCTTGTTTGCCAGCTTACAACAGAATCAAAACAAATTTTTTAAAAAAGGAAAAGAAAAGGTGAGCACAAAAGAAGAGACAGGAAAAAGTATTTTAAAAAATCATTGAGAACTCAGAAAGCATAGCAGTCTCTCTGAGTGCGGAATGGACAACCCATCCATATGAACAATCTCTAAGTAAAATACGTTAATTAGTATTCTAAAAGGTCCCAAGTCATTTATGCAAAACAGTTCAATATGCTAGGTTTTTAAAAGGCAGAGAATCATGTATTATATTTTGGAACAATTTTCATTACGAGAAAGTACTCAGTGTGGCTTGTTCCTGCTTAATCCCCAATGCCCAGAGCAGTGACCAGCACTCAGCACATCCTAAGGGGAGAAGGTGTGGATGAGATGAATGAGAGGTTGAAGACATTTACAAATCAGCAGGTTGAAAAAGGTAAATTCAGGGTTTCTCCAAATTCTGCAAACCTGTAGTTTAAATTAAATATTAAAACACACACACACAAAAAAAACCATACCTATCAGGTATGTTTTGGGACAATAACTTGTAGGGATATCATGAATGAAAAGTTACGACGAAAACAAGGTCATGTGAAACCAATGTAGAAAGAGGGGAGGAAACAATAAATTGATGTCTTTACTTGGGTGGTTACTAAAGGACCACGGAGCGCCCACAGTTCCCAGCTAAGGAGTGGAGATGCGTTGCGTGGGCACCCACCCCAGAGAGATCCCTGAAGGTGGGTGCTCACAAGCCCTGACAGTCTCTGGTTACTTAAGGTTTCCCTTAAAACTTCATTGTTTACTTTGAAAGGCTTCGTCCTACAATATGTGTCAAAATTTAATTCCACCAACGTTAAATCACACCTTCTTGAATTACAAACCTATCAAGCCCAGGGAATTAGCCTTAAACTGCCAACATCAACGCCAGAGTCCTGCCTGCAGGGAGGGCCCCTGCCTGATTACAGCTCTGCCTCCCGCATTCAGAGTCTGCGCAGCGAAAACAAAGAGGGCATCACATTTCAGTAATTAATATGAGTAAACATGAGGAGAGCTAACAAAAGCAATTACTTGGAATTTTAGTACTATTATCTCAACTTTTCATGTTTTGCCTATTTCAATGGGAAGCAGAGACTAAAATGAATGCCTCAGGCCTGGAGATTTGGTCATTTCATTCAAAAGTCGCCATCCACCTGTGTAGCAGAGTTGACAGCTAATTTAATACTCTCCCCAGATAAAATAAATTGCTCCAACTTCAGTTTAGGAAGAAAAAAAGACTTCCTAGTATTTTAACTCATTTTTGATATTAGAAAAATCATTTGCTTTTTCTGAATTAACATCGGCAGGGAAGATAGGAGGCAGCGAATGCTGGTTTCTGATGGTGTCCTCCCAGGCTTCTGGCTTGGGTCTGCTTCTCTTTGCACTTCTTCCTGGAGTTATAACTGAGTACTTCCATTAGTGAAGGTGGAGAAAACTGCAATTTCCCTTCTAACAATAGAAAAAGTACCAGAAAATTGGAAAGTAGATTGACAACTACTATAAAAAAATATACAAAGTTTAATCTTGAAGTAAAATAAGGATTTGTTTCATGTTATTTAATGTACCAATTATAATGTGTCGATATAAAAAGTCACTAAATAGCCTCTGACTATATTATCCTCGGACTATGACCTTCCTTCCTCACAGCCCATATCCAATCCATCATCAAATTTTGACCTTGGAAACACTACTCAACTCCACCGCCTTCTCTCCACACTCCCCTCTCCCCACCCCAATACAAACCACTGACCTCTTTCTTGTCCAGCCAGGAGCCACCGGAACTGTCTGTCTGCATATCTCCATGAGACCCTTCCTCATTGTCACCAGAAAACAACCAGGCTCAAGCTATCACTCACTACCTGCTTAAAACCCCCAAAGCTCCCCATCTTTCCCACCGCCTGCAGGGCCTGAGCCGCCGGCCACTCCCCGCCTCCCCCCTCCCCTCAGCTCTCTGACTCCAGCCACAGTGGCCGTCTTTCAGTTCCTTCAATGCACCTGGTTCCTTCGGGAGCGGCTCTTCCTACCTTTAGAGCCTGGTTAACTTACACCAACCTTGACCTTCAGATCACAGTTCAATCACTGCTGCTTCGCTGAAGCTCTCGTTGGCCATGCAGTCTAGATCAATGTCTCCTAATACATGATTTCACTGCCCCTGAGGTTTCTGCGCCATGACACTTGTACCACTTTATAACTTTACATTATGTGACTGTCTGGTTAATAAGTAATTGTATTAAATATATTTACTAATTGTTCTTGACTATAAGGAGCACGAGGGCAGGGGCCACGTCTGCTTTTGCTCACCACTGTCCCTTTCCCCTCCCATCCCAGCACCTAACACGTTAATAAAAGCATCTGAAGTTAATGGATGCATGTATTACCTTCATCCATTTGGGATCTGCCTTCCTTAGTGGACTATGAGGTCAGAGATCCTGCCTTTTTCCCTCCTGCACCCTCAGTATCTAGCCTAGAGCCTGACACATGGTAGATAGTCGATCAATAATTGTTTAATGAATGGCTGAGAATCAAACAGATGTTTTTAAAATATAAAAGCAGTAGCTCTGCCCAGCTCTTGGAATGATTAAGAATTCCAATATTTGTATTGCTCAGACGAGTCAATTAACCAACCTTCCCTCAAGGTTGTAACATGAGAAGGGATTTGTTGAAATGAATAAGGTCTGATAGCCTGAGGGTATTACACATCCACCCACTTAAAACTGCTTCCTTTAGACAAGCAACATGCCCAGCTCACACATGACAAATGGAAATCTGTCCACACAAATTTTTATTTAAACAGGAGTCTATCTGTTCGCCAGGAAACCGGAATTCACTCCTGTGCACGGCTGAGAGTTTGGTTTCCTAGCTCACACTGCACAGCACACTCACTCAAGTGGGCAAGGCCTAGCCTCCTGCTCCAACTCGGGGAACAAAACCAGTAAATACTTAACATTCCAAAGCATGTTCACCAACCTCCACCTCGCCAAGTTCAACATCCCTTTAATGAGTTTTGTTAAGTCCAACAGGAGTATCCAAATGATGCAGCCATCTATCTGTCCTCCTGCTGGGGAGGACAGACCCACAGACTCCAAACCACGGCAACACTATGAGACTTCTCTCTTGATACGTCTTGTACAGTGGGCTTTTCTCCTTCTGCAAAGCCATGTAGGTAATATTTCAACAATAACCACACAGTCCCCCTGTGGTATAGACAACATACAAAATGCATTAGGAAAAATGCCAGTAACTGAAATGCTTTTCTCAGTAGCTCTGCGCAACCGAGTGCCTCACAGGGGCCGCAGAGTGCACAGCGCTCGGATCTGCTTCCAAAGGGAGCTCAAAGTCAATAAGCCTCCTCGGCCACCGCCGGCGAGACTCAATCAGTCCAAGGGCAAGCCTTTCTGAGTTATGCGACCGTTTCGTTCCAAGAGTTTTACCGAAAACGCCATGCCATAAACCAATTTAATTCAAGGTAACCCAAGCTGCTGGATGACAAGGAGCCAAAGGAATGAACAGAAGGAAGAAAATGCAAACGTTTCAAGTTACACAGGACCTTCAATCACACAGAGAAATGAGCACAAATTAACTAACCCAGAAGGTTCCCAGGACCTCTGAGGTATCATTCCAAATAAAATCCCCATTTCCCACCATTAAAATAAACCGGTGTCACTATGTTGGGGAGTTGCCTTTTAAAGAGGTATAGCCAAGGAAATTCTTTGCGACCAGAATTATGCTGTGCAAACACTGGCTGGTTCCATGTCCAGAGGACATTCTAGAATGACTTTAAGTGGTTCTTTTGCGATCTGTGGGCAGGAAGACAAGGGAATTCTGCCCTCAGAAAATACCCAAATATTTTCACAGTTACATTTTAGATTGACAATGTTTAAAGTAGCCCCCTGAATTTATTAGCCTGCCAGCACTTCACATGAGTAATTTTAATGCTTAGATCTTTTAAGTTTAAGTAAATGACTGGCAAAGAGTCAGAAACCTTCCTGCAGCTTTCTATCACGACACCAGCTAGCACACGGAGGCACGGACTCGGGGGTGGCCACCTTCACCTGGCGACCTCTGCATGTCTATGCGTTGCCACATTTTTAAATGCATGGGTTTCTCTGAACTTTTTCCCCAAAAAAATAAAATTCCGGTTTATAGTTGGACAACATTGTTTCACACATACATCAAACAGGCCAAAAAACATAAACAGCAACTTCATAGTCAAAAAAGAGGAAAAAAGAAATCTTTTTATCTTTGGCCTTTTCAACCATCTAATAGTAGTACAGCTAAGTACCTACACAAAAAGTTATGGAATGCTCTGAGCAAGATCGTTTTTTTGTTGTTGTTTTGCCTATTTTACAAGTTGTGGTTTTTTTCTCCTTTGAGGTGATGATGACCGTGGTCGCACCACTGGAGTCAGAAGTGGGAGGGAGAACGCTCCCGAGGCTGGCTTGGTCATGCCCAGGTCATGACAAATGGCTGACCCCTAACAATATGTGCAAAACATAAAATGTAAATAAAAACACAAACAAGTTTTCCTTTTAAAAGCGCTTTTAAGAAAGAAAATAAAAAGCTGGGCCTCAGAAGTTTTGGTTCTTTTTCCTCCCTGGTTGCAAACTCCCACTGCATTCTGGCTGGGTGGGGGAGACGCCTGTCACCAGCGGTGGCGCTGTCCGTGGGGAGCCGTGGGACAAGGTGACCCCATTTAGCTCGGAGGAGGAAGAGGTCTCGGTGGCCTTTTCCTTTGCAGCTGGCTAATCACCCCCCTGGGTCTTCTGCTTGGTGTCAACATCCTCATCATCCTCAGCTGCCCCCGTACTGTGGCTGCCTCAGCCTCCTCCTCCTCCTCTCCATCCTCTTCCTCCCCACCACCTTCCTCCTCCTCCTACTCCTCCTCTCCATCCTTTTCCTCCTCCACCACCTCCTCCTTCTCCTCCTCTCCCTCCTTCTCTCTCCATCTCACTGTCAGCCTCCTGCTCCCCGTTTTCCTCATTCGCTTTCTTGTGTCCACAGCCGCGTTGGACGGGGAGGGTCCCGGCACGCCAGTGACCTGATGCGGCGGATTATTTTCATTTTTTGATGATTTGTTAAAAATATAATTTATTGATTTTTTACAGAGAGGAAGGGAGAGAGATAGAGAGCCAGAAACATCGATCAGCTGCCTCCTGCACACCTCCTACTGGGGATGTGCCCGCAACCAAGGTACATGCCCTTGACTGGAATCGAACCTGGGACCCTTCAGTCGGCAGGCCGACGTGTTACCCACTGAGCCAAACCGGCTAGGCTTTGATGACTTTTTGTTTGGGCGGATCATTTCTGAAGCGAGAGCTGGAGGGCCAGCAGAAGCTGCGGGAGTGAGCGGCCCGCAGGGGGCTCCTGGGGAGCCGGGCGCTGGCGGTTACTGCTCTCGGGGTTCACCAGCACATTCTGGCCTGACAAGATGCTGGCTGCCCACAGGTCAACTGAGCCTCCGGCTGGCATCGTTCTTTAGTCCCCCTGCCTGTTCCTGCCGCGATGCCCGCTTCCCCCGCGGACAGTCACTGATGGGCAGCGCGGACCGGCTCCGAGTCCGCCCAGTGCAGGGCTTTCCTGCTCCGACTGCGCGCCTACCCTCGGGGACCCTGGGTGCCTACGGCCAGTTTCTTAGCCTCCGGGCCTGGTTTCCTCCTGGATGCAAGGGGGTGAGGGCAGGGCTCCCCTCACAGACCCTGTGAGAACCGAGTGAGGTCGCCTGACTAGCACTTCCCATAGGGCTGTCCAGCAGGAACGCGCTGGCACCTGCCCTGATCGGCCGCTTTCCACCCCCTTCTACACTTCAACCCCAGTGCCTGCCCGGCCCCAACCAGCACGGAATGAGCCACGGTTCTTGAGGGTTGTCACAGATGTGTCCTCTCCCACAGAGTTGCTACCAGATTCAATCAGAACAGGTAAAGCCTCAGGGTTAGATAACAGCATGGGGTGGGAAGCAGCAATGGTAGGGTCTGGGACAGAGGGTAGCGAACTATGGCCATGGGGCAAATTCCGCTAGAGAACAAAGAATCATTTGAACAATTTTTTAAAATATATTTTATTGATTTTTTACAGAGAAGAAGGGAGAGGGACAAAGAGTTAGAAACATCGGTGAGAGAGAAACATTGATCAGCTGCCTCCTGCACACTGGGGATGTGCCCGCAACCACGGTACATGCCCTTGACCGGAATCGAACCTGGGACCCTTCAGTCCGCAGGCCGACTTATCCACTGAGCCAAACCAGTCAGGGCTCGTTTGTACATTTTTAAGTGGCTGACAAAAATCAAAAGAAGAACATTTCACGACACACGAAAATGAAACAAAATTCAAGGTTCAGTGTTGGGAATGAAGCTGTGCCGGAGGCCCACACCCTCAGCTCCTGTGCTCCCTGTGGCTGCTCCCGTCACAACAGCTGAGTGGAGCAGTTGTGGCAGAAAACAGGCCTCAGGGGCTCGCAAGCTTACTCTCTGACCCTTTACAGAAAAAGCTACCAACTCCTGTTCTGCACTACTGTGTTCTGGTTTTGAAAAAGTTTAGTACATGATGGTGAACGTTTAAGAAACCTACAAGACCCTCTAAAAAACCTCACGTGGTACTAGAGTAACTCTACAGAGACTCTCTGTGACAGGGTTAGGCTCACTTACACCATGGCAACCGGCTCTGACCCCGACTAAGGTAACCACCTACTGCTCTTCGTCTTACCCACCCATCCACGCCACCCGATAACATACATGAGAGCCCCCGGGCGGCACAACGGACTGAGGGTCCTCGGGGTCCACTCCGGGTCAGGGCACATACCCAGGCTGCGGTTCCATCAGTGGTGGGGGTGAGTGCAGGAGGCAACACACAGATGTCTCTCTCTCACATTGATGTTTCTCTTTCTCTCTTTCTCCCCCTCCCTCTCTCTCCCTCTCTCTCTCCCCCTTCCTCTCTCTAAATCAATAAACATATCCTCGGGTGAGGATTAAAAAAATAAAATAAATGGGTAATTTATATGTTCCTCACGTAAAGGAATGCTACTTTATATGCGACACAAAGGGGCAAGTGGCCCCACATTGCTCTGAGTCCTTTATAAATTTTAATTTGGGTAAAGTAGAGCTTTTCCCAAAAGTGTCCTAGAAGCATGGTTGGCCTTCCCGGGCTTCGTGCTGCTTTGTTCTCAGGTGACACTGTAACTGCACTTCTCGTATTCAACCCCACCCATGGCTGAATTTTGTTTTCGGGGGAGACCTACTGGCATTCTCTTCTTGACTCTGCTCTGAATCTCAAATTCCTTTGTCGAGCACTTTGACTCTTTTGGACTTAAATTCAGCTGAGGTAACAGCAACGAATATAATTGGTCAGCTCTGTCCCATGAATCCAAGTCTTCAACTTCATTCTCATGGACCATTTCACTTCTCTGTCCTATGATTTGGCAATGTATGCCGCAGTTATCAGAACCAACTCAGAGAAGAGCCCCCGGGGGCAGGGGAGGACGGGTGCATGCTAATCCACCCTCCCTGCACCCACCCGGCAGGATGCGAGCAGTGCCTCTGTGTATGACAACCTGTGGGTACGCTTCTGAACAGAGGCACAGACTTGCCGTGCAACCCCTCCTGCTTCTAACGTAGAGCCTACAGTACAGTGGTCATGTACTTGATTTTTGCTGAAAACAGGCCCTCTTTCAGTGGTCAGTCAGGAAGCTGAAGAACTGCTACAGAACGTACCAAGTCTGACTTGAACGTTGCCCTCCTCACTTTACCCTATCAGCTTCAATGCTCTGAACAGCCTGTCAACAAAGATATGAAAGGACAAGGGAATCTAAGTAATTCTTCTTGTGAGCACAGTGTCTGCTGGAGAAATCTGCTGAGCAGCACCGACAATTCTATCTGCTCATGTACAACACAACCTGGCGGGGCAATGCGTTCCAGCAGAACTCACACCTTTGGCAGGAATGTTTCTTCCCACTTGCAAACACTTCTATTCAACAGGAAGGTAACGGTAACAAATGCTAAACCTGCCCCGGGCGGAATCAGGGAACACATAATTCTGACCTTGTTCGGTCCTTTCATGGTCTGAGAAGAAAAGGCTTTTCCTTCTTTTTCTTTTCTTGCTTTGTGGGGAGGGGAGGAAGAAGGCTAGACCCCACCAGACAAGACATAAGGCTGAGGCCAAATTCTCTCTGGACTTAAGAAACAAACACCATTTTAAATGACACGGCCAAACTGCATCTACAAGTTGTTGCTTATCTGATTTATTCTGAATATTTCTACAGAAACATGTCAACACAGCAAGGTTTTCTTAACTGGGAATGCTATCCTAATTCCATCCAAAAGCTGGTGGGTAACCAGCAGTTCCACAGAAGAGAATCCGAAGAGAGAAACAGGAATATACCAAAGCAAAAGGCAAGTTACATCCTTGTAATTTCCTTTCATCAGAAAATATTTAGCTCCCAAATCCTAACCAAACCAAAATGAAAATTTCAAAGTCAGATTACAGAGGAACCAATGAAAAGAGCATACCTCCTGGTAGCTGGCTTTCCTTTCGGAGCCATTTTCCTACCACAGGTTTTATTTATTGCCATAAAGATGACATCTGTAACCAGAAGTCACCAGGGTGACATTACACCCAGCTCATTATCAGGGTGGACAAAAGGGGAGGATTGAGGAGGTTTTTCTACTCTTGATCAAAGGACGTATGTAATAGAGAAAGGAACACAACAACAGGAGCATCTCAGCTAGCAATGCATAACTTGAAGGCTCCAGATGAAAGAAAATAGAACTACGAGACTATCATGAAATGCCCGATTGCTGAGCGAATGTATTTTAACATACTAGCTGTCATACTAGCAAGTCGGTGGGATTTGAGAGCACACTTCTGTTTTGATATCTGGCCCATAACAAAATTACTATTGATCTGTTGTGCGCTTCCAGCAAAACAGTATAACCTAGTCTGAGAACAAAGAATCATCCACGAAATAACAGGCAATAATCATCCTGTAGTTGTGCCTTTGGTACAAAATCACACCGTGGCCAGTGTTCTGCTTGGTCCATTTGGGGATGAGCTTCCTATTCCCGAACAGAGGTGTCCAACCGTTTTTTAAACGTGGATTTCCCCGGCTCAGGATTAATTCCGTCTTTCAGTGGCCCGGTGGCAGCAGCAGTGTACTGCTGACATCCACCTTGAGCACACACTTAGGCTTGCTGCCGATTCTGGAAACTGACAGGACAGGCATTATTTTTCAACAATGTTCTACAGGCAGTGGAATGAAATGATGAAACAAATCAGACAGTCAGAACCGCTCATGGAGGTCTGGGAAGGGTAAAAAAATAGAAGAAGAAAAGAAAAACAAACCATCGGTCTTATGCCTAATTTATTTTCACAGCTCTAAAAAAATGTATAGGTAAGTGCCACTCACAACTGACACAACTTTCATTAAAATGATCACTTAGGATTTTTAATGGGCTATATTTTTCCATGATGCCAATAAACTATTAGAGAACTTGAATATAAAATGGTTTGTTCTAAAGCGCCAAACTCCTTTTCTAGCCTAGTTTAGCTGGGTATTGACTATTTGTTGTCCAGACTGGTAAACACCTCCTCATTTCAGGCCCTGGCCATATGCTCCGCTAAATACATCACTGCCTCCTTTTCAGAAAAAAGCTGCTTAACCAAGGTGCTTCCTGACGGTTTCTTCTGCTGCATCCGTCAAAAGAAGACATACAGTATAGATCAAGCGCACCTGTGCTCGGCACTGCATTGATTTGTCGCATGTGTGGTTACATCCTGTCAAGCAGTATTAAAGGTGAAGCATGATCATCAGAGCACCCACTCCGAGAGGGGCGCAGTGAGTCATCAGTGGGTCTTCTTCCTGCCATGCAAAGCCTTTACCCAACCCTAAGGACTTTCAAACACACGAACCATGAGCCCCCAGCACTACTTCCAGCAAGGGACTTTGCAAAATGCTTTTATAATAAAAGAGAAAACTGGCCAAGAGCTAAAGGAATGAGGTAGTGGGAAAGATTATGGACATAAGGAAGGTCATGTTCCCAAAGGTTTGGTATGATCGCATTTAAAAACAGCCTATGCGCTGCCCTGAGAGGCCTGTCTAAAACACCGAATGTATTTTAACATACTAGTTTTCATCCTAGCAAGTCAGTGGGATTTGAGAGCACATTTCTGTTTTAATATGAGGAGGTGGTGGGTTAGATTCCTGGTCAGGGCACATACCCAGGTTTCTGATTCAATCCGCAGTCAGGGTAAGTGCAGGAGGTGGCCAACCGATGTTTCTCTCTCATATCAATGTTTCTCTCTCTCTCTGTCTCTCTCTCTCTCCCTTCCTCTAACATCAATAAAAATATCTATAATAATAAAAGCATAATATGCTATTTAGACCAGACGTCCTTCCGGATGAAGCTGGGGCTGCAAGGGAAGCCCAGGTCCCGGGTGCCAGAGGGAAGCCAGTGCTGGCAGCCAGGGGAAGGAAGGCCTACTCTTGCATGAATTTCGTGCATCAGGCCTCTAATCTATCCTATATAATAAAAGGGTAATATGCAAATTAACCCTAATGGCAGTGCTATGACGCGCACTGACCACCAGGGGGCAGACACTTAACGCAGGAGCTGCCCCCTGGTGGTCAGTGCACTTCCACAGGGAGACTGCTGCTCAGCCAGAAGCCAGCACATGGCTGGCCAGCGCAGCAGCAGTGGCAGAAGCCTCTCCTACCTCCGTGGCAGCGCTAAGAATGTCCCACTAACGGCTTGGGCCTGATCCCCTAGCGGGGAGTGGGCCTAAGCCGTTAGTTGAACAGCTCCCGGGCTGCCAGAGGGATGTCTGACTGCCAGCGTGCCTAAACGGACATCCCCCCGAGGGCTCCTGGGCTGCCAGAGGGATCCCGGACTGCGAGAGGGCGCAGGCTGGGCTGAGGGACCTCCCCCCTGCCCCCCGCGAGTGCACGAATTTTCGTGCACTGGGCCTCTAGTGTATATATAAAAGCCTAAGCGACCGAAATACAGAATGACCGAATGACCAGTCACTATGACACGCACTGACCACCAGGGGGCAGACACTCAATGCAGGAGCTGCCCCCTGGTGGTCAGTGTGCTCCCACAGTCAACCTCCCACAGGCCCTCCCCCGCGGTGAGCCAACCTCCCACAGCCCCTCATCCCGGCCAACCTCCTGCAGCCCTGATCAGCCTCAATCGCCGGCCAGGCCAAGGGACCCCACTCGTGCACGAATCCGTGCACCAGGCCTCTAGTAAATAAATAATAGATCCTAGATAGGTGCCCTTTCATGGCAGTTTAGGTCTTGACTACGGGAAAGAGGTAGACCAGATAGCTGCTCTCTTCTAGAAACTCTTCACTGCTTGGAGCAGTGGATGTTTGCCATCCAGTTGCTTTGTACTGCCCTTGCTGCCTGTGGACCAATGATTTGTGTGGAATGCACTACAGCGCTCCACATTTCATGTGTGGCCTCAGAGGATGAGGTCTGCTGAAAGACTGTAGCTTAAAAGGGCCAATTCTTTAAGTAATGTTTTGCAGAAATGTCTACCTGCTGACCTCAGCAATATTAAAGGCATACAATTATTATGCAAAGTCACGAATGTACACTCATTTCGGTTATCTATGGGAAATTGTCAGATCAACGTTGGTGACAAAGCACAGCCAAGTGGTGTTTTGAGAGCAGAATCCATAACACTCCACAGCACAGAGGCCTTTAATGATGCCTGCACTGAGAGCACGAACAATGGCCCATTTTTTGCTGGTTTATTTTCTCCCATCAAAACACTAGAGGAGGGTTCAGAATTTCTCAAGTAAATCAGATTTTAATAAATTCTGTTATGGCTTTATTATAGGCCAGTAAATTTGTTTTAAAATCAGTTTCCTATATTAACAGCTCCACAAATTCAGCTCCACAAGTGGCAGAAAGCAGAAAGTACAGCAACCGCTTGTTCTGGATTTACCAGGGCGGCCTGATTTCAAATATTGTATACTGCACCCCTTTGTACTCATAAATCACTCTCATGTCCCAGAAAATCATATATTTTAAAGCCCAAACTACATCTTAAACATTTCTAACTCTACACTTGGTCTTGGCAAAAAAATTTTGTTTTTAATTTTGGCATAATTTTCCCCCATAATCTTTTGTGCTCTAATTTGTTCAGAATATATAATCACTGTACCAATATGCTAAGCAGCAAACATTTCAACTCCTGACAGAGCTTCTCTTACTACACATACTACACTGTGATTGTTTAACTGCCTGCATTCTCACTAAACTCTAAGCTCCTGAAGGACAGGGATCCTACCTGTATTGCTAACCATTACTTCCCAATATCTAGCTTGGTGCCTGGCATACAATAGGAGCTCAATAAATACTTGCTAAAATCTTGAATAAAAAACCAATCAAATATAAAGAATGAAATTATACCCCCACCCAGGAATATCTTGAAGCAATAAGATGCCTTACTACTGTAGACATGAAACTGGTCCTCCTCAATGCAAGATCCCTTGATTGACTCCACGTGGCCAGCAAAGGTGAATGCGGAGGAAATGCCACCCCCTCCATCGAACGAGGCTCAAGGTTCAATGGGAACAGGAAGCCACCTTTTGAAGAACAATCCACTGACTGACTTCTCAAGTGTTCCTTCAGAGCTTCTGAGAAAACTATGGATCCTTTGCTTTTCTTTCCTCAAGTGCAATAACCTCAGTCATTTTAGCAATCACTCAGCGCTCATAGAACTATGGAGTTTATTTGTTCTTTTGAAAAATATAAATAATAAAACAAATGACTAGGTCCCAAGAGAGTGAAGTTCCTGCCTTCTCAGGCCTGTCCTATGGGCTTAGAAACTGTACCTGCCGGCTGAGGGTTTCTCCCGTTATATGAGAAGGGCAGGATGTTGTGCACCTCCCAGGATGGATGGAACACACCAATGAAAATAGTAACTTTTACCTCAACCCTTTGAGGGTTTGAACATTCAAATATAAAATGGATAAGGTTACAGAGACACTGAATATGCCATAAGACAAAGTCAAGATTAAGAAAAGACCTAGAATGTGGTTTCATTTCTACCAAAACATTTAACAATAATAATTTTAACTCCTGCATGGAACTGGAGAAAAGATTAAGCCCACCACTTGGGACATGTGGGTGAGTTCTTATCATGGCATTAAAGATCAGATGAGGAAACTGTTCATTGTGATATTAAATTTGTGAACATGATCAAACTTTATAGAAAGTAAGCAGGATACTGACTCTCACTCACACCAATCACCTGGATGCTGCAAACTAATATTTTCAGAAAAAAATAGGGACTCTGAAAGCAATGAAGTTGCTCAGGGACACCTTCAGCGCCCCTCGTGTCGTTTGACACACCCCAATATTATGTAAAACCTTTGACAGGCAACTCTGACAGTCCTGAGAGTTTCTACTGATCCTGAGCTCAAAGAGCAAAATGTAATCCAACATCTTAAAAACTCCGCCTATGGGAATAAACAGGAAAAGTGATACTTATATTATAAGCTGGTAGGAACAATACATATCCAGTAACATATATTACTAAGAGCAGAGCACTGCACTAGGAACCCAAATTCTATGAAGCATTAAGATCTGACCCCTGCCTTCACAGAATTCAGGCCAGCACGGAGTCAGGTGAACAAATAGGAAATTATAACATGCCTAGATTTTATATGTAAAGCAGGGGCATCTAAGAGGCATGTGCTAAGAAAGGGGTGGGGGGAGTGGTGAACAAGTGAAAGACCAGCTAATACTACCCGGGGATTAAAGGGGTAGAGAAGCCATGTGAGGAACAGTTATACCGAGGCACCGACTTCTGAACTGAGTGCTTCAATGTTAGGATGACAAGGAAGGCTGAGGGCACAGCATAAGGCAAAGACATAGGGATGTTAAAACATTTGATATATAAGGGAACTTAAAATACGACGGTGCACAAAGATGTCACACTAAATGGACAGTGATGAGCAAGGATTAGACTCTGGGGATCAAAGTAAGGGACCAATGAGTGGACATTACAGATAATATCATAATCTGTGAAAATCACTTTATTCCAGCTATCTAAAGATGAAAGGATTTATTGCTGAGTACAATCTCTAAGGTCTCTTCCAACACTGCAATTCTGGCACTCACCAATTCCAAATCCCAACATCCACAACCCCCAAAAAAGCCACAAAAAAAGTCCTCATTTATAATACAAGAGGACACGCCGAATATTACCATCTCCCCATCAGTGCAGGTACATTAGCCAAATCCAAGAGTTCTTCCTCCCACTGGAAGTCCTAATGTGGCCTTAAAAAGACGCCTACCACAAGCAGTGATTTATGACAGATCAGCTCATGGATGTTTAATTCATTGACTTGACTCCTCCTATAACTAGCAGGGGAAAGCAACTAGGAAAAACATTCCCAAACTTGCTGCTGTTTGCCAGCTAGACTAAGATATTAATATTCCCAATAAACACCATGCCTGAAAGTAACCTCATATTATAGGGACTCTCATAAAAAGCCATTTGCTCCTTCAGAAGCAGGAGTCCACAGGCATTAATAAGGATAAGTGCAGCTGTTCAGGGCAGCACCCCTGAGGACAAGATACAAGATCTAACACCTTTTACTTAACAAGGTTCCAAGCCAAGAGAGTCCTTTCATCAGCATGTTTATAAGCTGACTTGCATATTCTAATGGTAACCGCACCAGATGACAGTTTTATAAGTAGATACAAGAGGGTATCAATTACCCTCTAAGCATATGCTAAGGCATACATCTGAAGAAATGCTGCCGTGTTGTTCATAATATACTCCAGTACCTCTTCTATGGGAAACTACTAGTAAGTTAAGCTATTCGGATGCTAGAGTTAAGTAGGCGCAAACATTCTCTGGCTCTAGGCCAAAGGCACCCATGATTTCCTAATTAGGTGAAGGAAGGAGAACAGATTTGAACACCAAAACAAACAAAAAACCCTTATGTAAAGAGACGCAGCTCACAATCAGCTTCTTCAAAAGCCAGCAGCCTGGTGTCTTGTCAGTCACTCCCACCCCCACTTTGCCTATTAATTATGCAACAACAAACCGCTGCTGCTTTTATAAACAAGTCACGGCAGACTGTGCAACCCCAGCACAGAGCCCGGAGAGGGGAACCTGGGCTTTCTTCCTGACCTCTTCGGAGACCAGAAGTCCACGGTTCCAAGCCCAGTGACACCTCTCTCTGGAGTTCTTCGTATCCAGCAAATCATTAGTAACCTTAGATCTCATTTCTCTCACCTGTAAAATTCAGAGTATCAACTATCTGCCACATGCAAAATTGTTCTAGATGGAATTAAAATGACAAAACACATGGTTATAAAGGGTTGTGGTGTCCTCAGAAGATACTATATCTCAATATCATTGAAGAATTTTTTTATTATAAATATCAAGGAAAAAAAGCATTTCATTGATCTTTCAAAAAAAATTTTTTGCATATCTAGAAACTATCAAGCATTTTTCTAAGTTTGTGAATGGGGGGGACGGGGAACTCAACACAACCAAATCATAAGATGCCTATCATCCCTAAATTTCAGATTACTGGGACCACAGTCATGATGCCAGGTAAGATAAAACATGGCATATTAAATGCTACAACATGACAATGGACAACACGACAGGCACAGAGAAGGGAGTAACGAAGTTCTTCCAAGTCATGCCAAGGTAGGAGAGGAGAGGTGGTTAGTTGGGTTTTGTATGTACATTATGTTTCTAATAAATCGCATTCTGAAATCCAAATGAGCATAGTCTGTAGCAAAAATCAGAACCATCGCTCCAATTGAAATAAAAGAAATACTGCTCCATGCAATTCTAGTAATCGAACATAAAAAATGAAAATGAGGATAACTGGCAGCCAAATCAAAGGTAAATTCCAACCGACACTGGATATAGAGAAAACGCATTTGGAAAAATGCATTCCAGAAGAAATCAGGAAGGAGTTAATAAGCCTTCCAGAAACTTAAGAGAAAAATATCTCTATAAAAACGTACATGTAATAAGGCTACAGATCATTGGTTAGCTGCCAGAAAGATGATGGAATACGGTATAGTTTACTTATTTCTTTTTAATGGCTCCAACATTCCACCTGAAAAATTGGTCCTGGAGCTGTATAATTGGGGATAAAAATTAAATGACAGTTTCCATTTGTCATGATGAAAGCTGATCACTTGTGTTTTCTCCTTTATCCACACTGACTAACGTGGCTCCTAACCCTACCGAGCCCCTCTCTCCTAACAGGGGAAATGATGCTGCTACCGAAGTAGAGGAGGAATGGGAAAAGCTGTGGGCATCTGAACATACACTGCATTCAGGGTCCCTACTTTTTGGAACTCCACCTGCAAACAAACAGGAGGAGGAGGGGCCCTCAAATGTAAGCTAGGAATATGCCATGGGTCCCATACTCCTACTTACCAATACTATGAGAGTAAATTACCAACATTTTGCATGTCAGCAGAAAATCTCTGTCTTTCTCATGTTTTAAAAAAAGCAAAGATAATGTCAGTGAGCAGAGTAGGGGCCCTTAAAGGAGGGCTAACCCTAGGTCCTATGTAAGGATGAGGGAATCAATGGAGCTAAAGGTCCTTTTCGCTGCCATGTTCTAAGAGCAGGGATGTGGCAGGTAGGGTAAGCTGAGGCATAGAAGAGGACTATGAGAGATCACGGAGTCAGTGACATTTTAATCTTAAAACATAAAATATACATGTGTTGGCATTTGCTCATCATGATCTCAGAACTTATTTAGGAAGGGGAAGGCAATCCCCCCAAAATGTATTTAAAGGCTTAAAATTAGATTTATGCCAAGCTGCCTTGAAGTCACTCTCTGTCATTCTAGACTCCGGCTGACTTGAGTTTGACTGGATTTTCATCAGTGACCCCTGATGAAGCGGTTCAGAACCAGAGTGGAACCAAGTAATGCAGCTGGGAGTGAAGGACAGTGGCTCTGGAGCCACAGGGTGGCCCCCACTTTCTCATCCAGACAAGGAAGAGGGGAAGGGAGTCAGCTGTGAGTGCTGAAGGAATCAGTAAGTGCAAATAGCCTGGAATAATGACCACGCATAGTGAATCCCTAATCATGTTACTACTATTACTATTATACTATGTAGTGATGGTTTAAAAAAATCCAAGAACCATGCAGTCAGTAAGAAAATTGTAATTTTATCAAATTTCTTGTTAGTAAAGATGTACTGCTCTAAGTCAGAAGAATGTGTGCAATCAAGCAGATTATTCATATGGAAAGTATTTACTTCCTAAAGAGATTCGGCTTGGAAAGTACTGCCCTAGTGGATGGAAGCATTTTAATTCCAAACGGTGCTATTGCCGAATGCCTGAGATGGGGGAGCACTACAAGCAATTCGGTCACTAAGACAAGGCCCCTGCCCTCAGGGAGCTTACAATGTCATGGGTAATAATAACACCTACCATATGTAGAGCACCTACTATGTGCCAGTGACTGAAGTGCTTTACATATATTATTCCTCTTGAATACAACAGGCCACACATTGTTGTTCCCATTATACAAAGTAAAAACCTAGGATACAGAAAAATGAAATACTGGCTGAGGCCACAAAACAGCTAAGTTTTGGTGCTAAGATTTCTACCCTTGTGGGTCTGACTCCAAAGCCACATTCGCACAAGTAGATCACTCTGTCTTCCATTTATTTGTAATTCATCAACTAGCTGCCAGGGACAGGATCAGGCATCTGAACACTCATGCGTTTGGAACTGCTGCCAAAAGATGTTAAGCGAGAAATAGCCACTGAGTGTTTTTAAAATGAGAGGAGTGTTAGAAAGGCCATCCCCCTTTATAGATTAAAGAATGGATGAAAGAACTAAGCCCCAGAGAGGTTAAATAACTCGCCCAAGTCAAAAGGTAAAGTAGTTCTAAAAATTATAGTGTAAATCAGTATAAAAATGACACTTCTTTTACAAAAAATCTGAGGAATAAATCCACTATCCAAAATGAGGTAAACACAAGCCTAATAAAATCACAGAATTCCAAAAGAGCAGAATGCAAATTCAGTGTCAACCAGGACACCGCCCAGGGCAGGTGCCCCGGAAAGGCAGTGTGGGAGGGAGGCTGGGTGAGAAAGGTCCATCAACAGCCAGGAGCAGCCACCGTCCTCTGTCCCTACCCCCTGGAGATCTGCTGAATGCCCTGCAGCCATCAACTGGTCAAGCAGGTATGAGCCTGAACTCCAACTGCCTAGAGCACAGCTAAGATATGGGTAAAAAGAGGCTCTCGGGACTCCCCGGGAATAGGTACAAGTTATTCCTTTAAGACTCAAAATCTGATCCTCTATCACATGGCTACCCTTGCGTGTAGACCAGGGGGAGGTGAACGAAAGGAACTAAACGTGGTCTGTAGTATAATGTCTGGACAAGGGGACTTGGTACAGTTGTCCGTTTCTAGATTGGTGTGTCAATGACTGCATTTCACCGGGGCCAGTGGCAAGCACACGGGCTGTGGAAAATTACAGAGCTGAGTTTGAAATGTGGACCTGCCATTTATTAGCTATCTGGCCCTGAACAAATCGTTTGATCTCTCTAAGCTTAAATCCTTTTCTCCACCTGGAAAGGGGATAAACAATACCTAGTCTGGTCCCTTTAGGATTAAAGCAGCAGCACAGAATTCCTTGCTGGTTATTGGTTTACTCCTCTCAACTTCAAATTCACCCTTTTTGCCTGCTCTGCGAACAGGGATATGGGCCCTTCCAACGTTTCCCCTTTACCTGCTGGCACAACGCCAAGCTCCATCAACAGCGGATGCTGGAGGGTCACTGCAGAGGGACAGCATCCTCCAGCACCCACCCCAAAGCTCCCCAGTCCTAGCGGGCAGGCCCGGAGCACCCACCCCCAAAGCTCCCAGGTCCTAGCGGGCAGGCCTGGAGCACATAGAGACTTGCAGCTTCCCAGGCACCCTCCCCAGACACGTCTGTATCAGAGCGCCTCCAAAGAGAAACTCTCGGGCAGGCCCGGAGCACCCACCCCAAAGCTCCCCGGTCCTAGAGGGCAGGCCTGGAGCACATAGAGACTTGCAGCTTCCCGGGCACCCTCCTCAGACACTTCTGTATCAGAGCGCCTCCAAAGAGAAACTCGCTCCTGAAGCTTTCCCAGAGGGCAGATTTCCAGCAACTTCTCCACTGCAGCTGTGCCCGCTCCAACAGCCTGGGTCTGAGTCTGGAGTGGCAGGAAGGGGCTCCTCCCCGGGGCTCTGCCTCTGTCCAGAGTCCCCTGGGGCTTGTATCTGCTGTACCTACATCCTTTAGAGTTCTCTTAACTTCCTACTAGCAAATCCCTCGTTATCCTAATCCCGTTACAGTAAATGAGTTTACAGTGAACTTTCCCCTGTTCAAGTTACTGTGTGGATTCTCTCTTCACGGGCCCAAATTATAGTTTCCTAGACAAGTGCCTGATACACTGTAATGTTCAACAGTCCACGTGGTCACAATAGCTATAAATGACTGGGTTCCTCACCCTACTCTCAAAAGGCAGTCCTTTCCCTTCCCTGTTCTACTCTGACCAGAACACGAACCTATTTCCGCTCTAAAAATTCCTATATGGTGTAAGTGGAGCAGTGAATAAATTAGGGAAAGAATGTCCCAACAGTTTCTGCCAAGTATCTGCTGAGAGAAAAAATGAAGGCTGCCTACAATGAACGGTCCCCTTATTTAGCATCAGCTTGGGAAGTCCGGTCTGCGCCGCACGGGCGGCCTCGGACAATGTGACCGAAGGTGGCACGCCTCCTTCTCCTTGGCAAGGATACTCCCAGCCTTATCTAAAGAACCGCATGCATTACTATATGAAGCTTTCAACTTTTAAACAGTAATCATTCTATTTCCTCATTTCTCAACTCAAGTTAATAAACTACAATATTTTGAAAAAGCATAGAAAACACCAGGCGTTCCCTACCTTAGCATAACTGATGAGTCTGTGGTGGAGGGTGGGCGAGCTCACTCCCAGGGAGAGAGGAGCAGGGGGCTTAGAGGCAGTATTACAAAGTCAGCCCGTACTGCCTCATCCTGCGGCTGCACCGCTTAAATCTCGGGTAAGGAGTGTACTGGTAAAAATACAAGACTCAAGGTGTCACGTATTGTCACACATTGTGAAATGAAATTAATATAAAATATAGAAAGTCCCCAAATGTATAAGGTTTCTGTCTTCCAATTCTTTACTTCCAATCCTCAGAATCGTTCTTCCTCTCAAAGGAAAGCCGTCACCTTCCACGCAAACCCGTGTCATCTGTATTTCCACTTCTGCCTGTAAGTCTCACCTAATTATCAATTTAACAAGGAGCCGAGACCAAAGGTGGGCGGGGGAATCTCATCATCTTTCAGGCAGCACCTTGTCCAGTTCAAGAGCTAACCCCCATGTGAAAAAACCCAAAATAGATATTGTGAGCCGCCACAGGGCCCACACGTAAAGAAGGCTCCTCATTAAAACAGACATGCGGGCATGCCTGCAGGGTGCGCCACAATCGCAGGTACACCAGGCCTTTTCCGACCTAGATTACATTACTGACAAAATGGACACACTACTCAAAACCGTGAGCAACACACTTTGCCAATGAAAATAATGACTGTGCTTGGTGCAGCACACACACGTGCCTCTCCGCTTGTCAGCATTGTCAGCTAAGGGGCTCAGTGGTCTTACCAGCCAACCGTTTCCCTGCCAACACCAATAAGGCACCTTCATGTCTTACGTCCCCTCAGGACTTTGAATTACTATCCATTTTGCACTCAGGTCAGTCCTGTAAACCTATTTCCCCCCGGAAGAACCATAATCAGAGCAGCCTATCCTTAAAACTCAGGTGGAGAAAACCCAAGAATATGTGAGCTTCTAGTAATTTCCCACCGTCAGCTTTTTACATTTGCATTCTAAAAAGTTGCAGCTACTGCTCAAGATGGCAAGGTGCACTTCCTAGCAATGTCTTCACTTAATGCTCATGGTGTTTTATATGAAAATATGTATTTCCCTAAGCCAATGTGTAACAGAGCAATGTTTCAAAAAGGCTTAACTTTACCGTTCCAAACATGCCAGTGAGCTCCATAATCTCCTTGCATATTATTGTGACACACATACACACACGCCTTAAGTATGCATTTTTTTGGATTTTAGCTTTCATTTTATAACAGGAAAAACAAGATTATAGCAAACAAAACCTGTCCAGGAAAAACAAACTCAGTTATTGATTTTTTTTTTCATTCATTCAGTCATTCATTTAATTTACTTATTTATGGAACTAGAGGCCCAGTGCACAAATTCATGCACCAGTGGGGTCCCTCGGCCTGGCCTGTGGGATCGGGCCCAAATTGGCTCTCTGACATTCCCCAAGAGGTCCGGGATTGCGAGAGGGCACAGGCCAGGCCGAGGGACCCCACTGGGGCACGATCGGGGCCGGGGAGGGACACGGGAGGTTGGCCAGCTGGGGCGGGGGGACCGCAGGAGGACTCCAGGGTGTGTCCGGCCGTCTCGCTCAGTCCTGATCAGCTGGACCCCAGCAGCAAGCTAACCTATAGGTCATAGCAACTGGTCTACCGGTTGACTGTCTGGCCCCTGGTGGTCAGTGCACATCATAGCGAGCAGTTAGCGGCATTAGCATATCATCAGCATATTATGCTTTGATTGGTTGAACGGACGACTGGACACTTAGCATATTAGGCTTTTATTATATAGGATAATTTCTAAAACGCTGCTAAAAACTTTACAATACAGACAAGAACTAAGATGGCGGTGTAGTTGAATGCCTGTACTCACCACTTCCCACAACCAGATCAAAATTACAACTAAAATACAGAACAACCATCATTCAGAACCACCTGAAAGCTGACTGAGTAGAAGTCCTACAACTAGAGGAATAAAGAAGAAAGCACACACACAGAGACTGGTAAGAGGGGCAGAGGTGCCAAGTGGGCTGGTCCGACATTCACGTGGGCAGCTTTTTAAATTGGGAGTAAGATCATCTCTGCGGAGGCCACCCATGAGGAGCAAGGGATCCCAGCCCCACACCAGACCCCCAGCCCAGGGTTCCAGAGCTGGAAAGAGCAGTCTCTGTAACTACAGATTGTAAAAACCATCGGGGATGGTGGCTGAGGGACACACAGGCTGCCAGAGACCCAGGTGTTCCTCTTAAAGGGCCAGCACAGGGACTTACTCAGACTCCCAGCACCAGGCAGCTTTGGGGGACCCAAACACATACAGTGAGGAGCTGGATTGTTTGGCATCAGGCCAGGCACTCAGGGGCGGCTTTCTCCCAGATGGGGGTACTTACAGGGGTCATTTTCCTATGCTGAGACCTCCCCTGTCACAGAGTTGACTGGCAGCCATATCTGAGTTGACCTTCACGCCAACAGAAATCAAGGTTCAACTACAAGAATGTACACACAGCCCACACAGGGTCGCACCTAGAGTACCCAGCTCAGCGTTTAGGGAGGCTGAGCCACTGGGTCCTACAGGACGCCTCCTACACAAGGCCACTCTACCAATTCCAGGAGACACAGCAGCTCTATCTAATACATAGAAACAAACACAGGGAAGCAGCCAAAATTCAGAGACAAAGAAACATGTCACAAATGAAATAAATGGAAGCAAGCAAACTACTGGATAGGGAGTTCAAAACCATGGTCATAAGGTTACTTACTCAAGGATCTTCATGAGACTTTCAAGGATCTTAGTGAGAATATCAAAGACATGAAAAAGGACCAGCCAGAAATTAAGCATACACCAACTGAAATAAAGAATAATTTATAGGGATTCAACAGTAGAGAAGAGGATTCTGAGAATTAAATGAATGATTTGGAATATGAGGAAGCAAAAAACCACCCAATCAGAGGAGCAATAAGAAAAAAAGAATAAAAAAATATGAAGATAGTGTAAGGAGTCTCTGGGACAACTTCAAGCATACCAACATTCACATTATGGGGGTGCCAGAAGGAGAAGAGAGAGAGCAAGAATATTGAAAACCTATTTGAAGAAATAATGACATAAAACTTCCCCTACCTGGTGAAAGAATAGACTTACAAGTCCAGGAAGTGCAGAGAACCCCAAACAAAAGGAATCCAAAGAGGCCCACACCAAGACACATCATAATTAAAATGCCAAGGACTAAAGAGAAAGAGAGAATCTTAAAAGCAGCAAGAGAAAAGCAGTTAGTTATCTATAAGAGAGCACCCATATTACTGTTAGCTGATTTCTCAACAGAAACTTTGTAGACCAGAAGGGAGTGGCAAGAAATATTCAAAGTGATGAATAGTAAGGACCTACAACCAAGATTACTTTACCCAGCAAAGCTCTCATTTAGAATTGAGGGTCAGATAAAGAGCTTCACAAACAAGAAAAAGCTAAAGGAGTTCATCACCACCAAAGCAGTATTACATGAAATGTTCAAGGGTCTTCTTTAAGAAGAGGAAGAGGAGAAGGAGGAGGAAAAGGGGCGGGGAGAGGAAGACAAAGGAGAAGGAGAAGAAGGGGTAAAAATATGAACAATAAAATGGCAACAAAGCCCCGCTGGAGTGGCTCAGTGGTTGAGCATCAACCTATGAACCAGGAGGGCACAGGTTCAATTCCCAGTCAGGGCACATGCCAGGGTTGCAGGCTCGATTCCCAGTGTGGGGCATGCAGGAGGCAGCCTATCAGTGATTCTCTCTCATCATGGTTGTCTTCTCTCTCTCTCTCTCTCTCTCTCTCTCTCTCTTTCCCCCTTCATCTCTGAAATCAATAAAAATCTATTTTTAAAAAATGGCAACAAATACATGTCTATTAACAGTTGAATCTAAAAGTCAAAATAAATGAAAAAAATCTAATGAACAAAATCAACTTGTAAATAAAATAGAATCAGAGGCATGGAAGCATGGAACAGACTGACAAATCTCAGAGGGAAGGGGTGGGACTGGGAAGAGATTAACCAAAGATCTTACCTATGGACATAGTCAGTAGGGTGGTGAAGGGGTGGGGTGGGAACCAGGCAGAAGGGGGCCAATGGTGGGGAAGAGGAGGACATCTCTAATACTCTCAACAATAAAGATTTCTTTTTAAACTTTACAATAAAAATTTAGCAAAACTATTTGAATAGCCATACACTAGCAAAAAGAATATGGCCTTATTTTTGGCTTTGCCAATTACTAATAAAATGACTTTAACACATAATTTTTCTTTGCAGGACTCTAGTTTCTCCATTTGAAATAAAAAAGAATAAAAATAAAGTCATATAGGTTAGGGGGATAAAGAGATAATGTATAATGTATGTTGAACACTTGACTCATGGTGGAAACATAATAATTAGTAGCATTTAATATTATTTTATTATTTAAAATAATTATGCTGAGTTGGTATAAATGCAGCCAAATAAAGCATTTTGTTTGCAAAACTATAAAAATAAAAAGCTGTTAAGACTTTGGGTGGAAAGAAAGCTCCTTTCATGCCACCCTCTGTTTTCCATGCTGCACAGGAGTCAGCACTCGTTCTATCTGACCAGCAAGTTCAAACACTAAAACTAAGGTCCTTTGCCCTAAGGAGGAATCTGACAGATGCCAGTTTCAAAAGATAACTTTCAGGCTTCAATAGAAGATGCTGACAAGAGCACCATTCAGATGAAGGACTGGTCCCCAAAGGCCCATCTTTCTGTCAGTGTCTGCCCCCTGCATCCAAGCTTGGGTTTCCAGGCACAGTCACTTCCTGTTTTTCTACTGCCAGGCCTCCCACAATTCTTAACTTCAATCGCAGCTTTTATTCCTGGTTCTCAACTGTACTTCTGCTCTAGGAATATGGTAGGAGGAAACCTCCTTGATGCCGATGTGATCTTTCCAGTTATTGAATGTTTCATTGAATTTTACACTATACAACTTCAAATGCAGAAAGCAGCCAATTCATTTTAACTTGTTCAGTATAGATAGCTAGGTCCATAACTATACACTTTGATTTGATACATGAGAAAACGTATTTTTCATTACATCCCTTATCCTCCTAATGACATTTCCAAACAGGATTTTAAGAACTATAAAAGCAGAAATAAAATTATGCTCGAGTTCCAAATTGATCTCATGGAATGGAAAATGGCTCTCACTGCCAGTGAGCACTAGTGGGACTCGAAGCTGGCAAATTTCGAGTTCAGAAACATTTCTCAAATAACGATCACCTTCCAGATGCCCCTTCCATTACCCACCACAACAGGAAAGCTTAGGCACATCCGAAGAGTCTGGTAAGACCCTTCCCTCCACCCCCCATTGCTCGGTACTGTGGTCAGACTCCACCCTCAGCACTGGGGGCCTCCTGGCTTTTCAAGAATGAATCCGGGCTCACGTGTCAGTTGTCTGGATTTACACAAAAGCCTGAAGGAGCCATGAAATTGCTACTGGAAAGCACGTTCTATGGTGGTTTTTAAATAGCTCTAAGAATAATTTGGAAATAAAAATATTGCTGTAGTAAGTTTTATGCCTTCTATACACATATGCTCGAGCAATTTCTTTCTCCCGGAGACATAAGGAAAGGAAATGTCTAAGCCTCATAATACACAGCCAATGACGGCCCCCTGTCATCTTGGCTGTATTAATTATCTGCCTTCCCTAAGTTACCGGGACCTGAGCGAAGCCTCACAGCCACTACTTCACGTCGTTTCACTGTGTGGTTCAGCTCAGGGTCTTTCTGCACTGACACAGGTATGTCAACATTCAGCACGAGCCCCGAGTTCAGCCACAGGCAGCCGTGTGAGATGCCAGTTCCAGCCACGAGGCTCAGGTCCCCTCCTATTCTCCAGCATGTGCTGAGGGCTCACAGGAGTGCAAGACGAAAAGGATTTAGACAGGGATTTGCAGCTAAGCCCTAAACTTCATGAGTTATATGGAGTGAAAACGTTCTGGGATCATTTATATAGCAGCAGCAACTGTCATTATTTATTCAAATTACCCTTACAGACCACGTGTAATCGTAGGCTCTTTATTAGCTTCAGCTTTAGACACCAGCAATCCCCCAAAAGAGGCTATTCTTGAATGTGGCGACACCATGACCATGAAGTGCAGGGAGCACCTGCCCTTGCTGACTTAGAGAGAAGAGGGGGTTCCTAACTGGGCTGGGCTCCGTTCCTAGCTCCAGGGATACCATCGGAGGAGGAACTGTGTTCAGAAGATTGGCACGTAAATTAGGATTACACTCTGGGAAATACTAAAAGCCTAGGCCATGGTCGGCAAACCACGGCTCGCGAGCCACATGCAGCTCTTTGGCCCCTTGAGTGTGGCTCTTCCACAAAATACCACATGCGGACCCACAGGTTGAGAACCGCTGGACTAGGCAGAGGCAATGAGATTGTCCTCTCTCTAGGTTGCCTGCACTCAACTTTTATTAGTTTGTTCACTGTTCATAGTTTGGGGGCATTCCTACTTGATTAGACTGAGTTCAGAGCAGACCATCAAAAGTCATTAAAATTGGGAAGTATCCCTAATAAGGAAAGGCACAAAGAACTGAAATAGGTTGAAAGGAGATTGTAGTTTTTATGCAAATGAAGGCACATCTAATTTAGTAAACAACAACACCCCTGTGTCTTATGACAGGACATAATGGTGATTAATTTTTTGGGTAAACATTACAGATAGACTCCTACCACACACACACACAGACATACACAATTAAGAACATAAGGACCAGGTCAGATAACACACTTTTGGGCCTAGTTCCTGGACATTCCATTGGTTACAGGGAAAGAGACCAGACACCTATCAAAACTCTTCCCAACTCTTTGAATATATAATGTTATGAAATTAAACTCAATCCCTTTACACTAGCACATCCAGCATCTCGTTCTTAAGAAAAACTATTACAACTCCCCTTGTTTCAAACATAGTTACTTATCTGTCTTTCCCCCTGACAGGATTGCAAGCTTTCTGGGGGTAAGGATGGGGCTGTGTTTATATTTACCTTGTTCCTAATCCACATGCAGCTTCCTTTGCTTAGCGGTTCCACAGTAAATGCTTCTGAATTGAGCTGGAGCCTTGGCAGCAGTCCCTAAGATCCAGATGCAGAGCATTGTGCTGCCATTCCAGCTGGGAGCCAGCTTCAGAAAAGTCAGATCTCCTTTCCTCCAGGAACCTGTGATCTATGTGGGGAAGCGCTTACAATGGTCTTGAGCATGACTTGCCAACAGATGGAAAGAAATCCAGAGCCAATAAATACAGCCCATGTGTTCCTTAAATGTTGATGGAGTGCTGATAGGTGAGTTTGGAAATCACTTCACTTTGGACGTTAGGTAAAAACTTTCAAAGCTTCTGTGGAGTCCCCAAGTCAAATAGGACACTGGGGCCAGGTTAGGGTTTGTGGGTACGGCTACTGTCTCTCTCCCTCACTGGCCTTACAATGTGGCCTCTAACACAGGGGTCCATGAAGCACCCTGCCTGTGATCCTCTTTGGAAACATAAACTTTGAGAAGGAAAACTGCTGAAATCCAAGTGCCATGATCCCCTTCACTCCACAGAAATGGTTCAAGCTCTGCTCTGGGCCTGCCACACACCATTGTCATTGTCCTTGAGGAGTTCTCAGGCTAGTGGGGATGGGTGGGGGAAGGGGGGAGGCGGGCACACGAACACAGTACCAGTACTTGTTCAGCGCTAGAATCTATGGATTGACACAGACTCTGAGGTGAGTTGGTGAAACTTATATTGGAGGAACTAAAGTAACCTCATGTGACTAAAACCTAGCCAGTGGTTGGCAAACTGCGGCTCGCGAGCCACATGCAGCTCTTTGGCCCCTTGAGTTTGGCTCTTCCACAAAATACCACATGCGGGCGCACACGTACAGTGCGATTGAAACTTCGTGGCCCATGCGCAGAAGTCGGTATTTTGTGGAAGAGCCACACTCAAGGGGCCAAAGAGCCGCATGTGGCTCGCGAGCCGCGTTTGCCGAGCTGCAGTTTGCCGACCACTGGAGAGGATCCTGGGAGGAGAGACTGGAGTGCACTCAGAGCTGGAAGGAAACAGAAAGGTTCTCCAAACAGCCTCAAAGCAAGAATGAAGGGCCAAGGGGGAAAGGAGACATATGTAATACTTTCAACAATAAAGAATTTAAATAAATAAATAAATAAATAAAACTTTTAAAAAAGGAATGAAGGGCCTGAAGATGGCTGTAAAGGATGAGGATGAAGAGAGAATATAAGCCAGAGTAGTGAACTGCACTAATTTTCTTAACCACTTTAATTCTGTTGTTGTTGTTGTTAATCCTCACCAGAGGATATTTTCCATTGATTTCTTTTAGAGCAGCGGTTCTCAACCTGTGGGTCGCAACCCCTTTGGCGGTCTAACGACCGTTTCACAGGAGTCACCTAAGACCATCCTGCATATCAGATATTTACATTACGATTCATAACAGTAGCAACATTACAGTTATGAAGTAGCAACGAAAATAATTTTATGGTTGGGTCACAACATGAGGAACTGTATTTAAAGGGCCAGAAGGTTGAGAACCACTGTTTTAGAGAGAGTGAAAGGGAGGGAGAGAGACAGAGAGAGAAACATCGATGTGAGAGAGACACATCAATTGGTTGCCTCCCGCACACACCCAGACCAAGGTATGTGCCCTTAACCAGAATCAAACCTGGGACCCTTCAGTCCGAGGGCCAACACTCTTTCCACTGAGCCAAACTTGCTAGAGCTAATTTCTTATTTAACCGTAATAAAGTTATATTAACTTTAAGAAATAAGATATTTTTTTGTTTGTTTTGAATCCTCACTCATGGATATTTTTCCCACTGATTTCCAGAGAGAATGGAAAGGAGGGAGGAGGGGGAGAGAGAGATGGAAGGGAGAGAAGAGGGGGAGAGAGAGAGAAACATCGATGTGGGAGAGACAGATCCATTATCTGCCTCCAGCATGTGCCCCTACCAGAGCTGGGGAATCTGCAACTGAGGTACATGCTCTTGACTGGGAATCGAACCCTACACCCCTCAGTCTGAGGGCCAATGCTCTACCCACTGAACAAAACCGAGCATGGCAAGAAATAAGATATTTTTAAGATTTTGGGGGAAAATCATCCCCAAAGGCAAGCTGACTTACACAGGGAACACACTGAAAATCTTGTTTTGATGCTCTCTCGACCCAAGGTTTCCTCTGATTATGGGAACTAGATTTCGGTTCCAATCCCTTGGCCATGAGATATGAAATCCACCTGAATTACAGCTCACCAGCTGCACTTTAACCTGGAAGCTAGAGGTGAAAGTCAAGTGCTGTATCTGCTCAGACAGCGGCTTCTCTGCAGATCAGGAGTATTTTAATGAAATGAGACTTAAGTGAATTGTTGACAAAAGCATTAAATGTTGTCATTTAATATCAACAGTATGTTTGATTTGTACACAGTTATGAAATGTCATTCGGACCAGAGAGTTATATTGAGGTTTACCACATTATAGGAATGGATTTCCAGAGGGAAGTGAACTAATCTGTCTCAAAATAAAATGTGTTTACATTAACACTTGGGGGAAACAGACAGTCCTTCAAACATAGAGAGATAAAAATAAGACCAGCACAAAACTCAACTTGGAAGAATAGAAAAAAGTACCATTTCTGGGCACTGTGCATATGCAATATCTCACTATTCGTTTCTCTATTTCTTAAAAAAAAATAAGTACAATGTTTATATAGAAAAGAAATATCACTACTGGGAAATATCTATTATACAATATTTCAATCTCCAAAATAATTTTTAAAGGGGGAAGGTGGAAGCGATCAACATGGAGATAAAAGAAATTATTTTAGTCCCACTTTTTTTAAAATATATGTTTATTGATTTCAGACAAGAAGGGAGAAGGAGAGGGGGGAGAGAGAGAGAAAGAGAGAGAAACATCGGTGATGAGAGAGAATCACCGATCAGCTGCCTCCTGCACACCCCACACTGGGGATCGAGCCTGCAACAGAGGCATGTGCCCCGACCAGGAATCGAACCATGACCTCCTGGTTTATAGGTCAATGTTCAACCATTGAGCCACACCAGCCAGGCAGTCTCACTTTCTTAAAGGGAGAAACCAAACCTATAAGCATCTTACATTTGCATGATAAAATTACATTAATTAGTTGGATTAATTACTTATCTACAATTACATTATCTGTGTAGTCAGTCCTGAAACCCATTGGCTGCCAGAGGGAGGCACTCACCATGGGGCATGTGCCTGGCTGTTTCCATCCAGAGGTGGCTGTTATACCAAAAGCTCACTGATCACAAGTTCACGTCTATCCCCTCCACACAGCAGCCTAAAAATGAGTTTAATTCCTCATTACCAAAATTAACCGATTGTGCTAAACAAATACTGGCACATCACCTTAGAGGACAGAGCCTCCTAGATCCAGAAGGCACTCCCCGAACCCACTTTTATTTTTTTAAATGACTAACCTATAGCTCAGCTCATCATTTCTACATGAGAATGGAGATGGAAGAGAAGTAGTCCTTTGCTGGGCGCTTCTAGAATGTTCTTTACAAAAAGAAAGTCCTTTTCAAGGACTTAGGATTTGGAATCAAATTGACAAAGGTCTCTCTGCTGGAGTCTAAGTCCTCCAGTTCTAAGCAATTAAAGTTGACTCAAAGGGAAACTTGAAGGAAGCTCTCACAGGAAAAGGAAAACAGAGCTGTGATGAGCCTTTATTTACAGCAGATCTTAATTCCGTCCTTCACTGGAGGAAGCTGTGGGGTCTTTGGCACGTGGCTAAAAATAGCAGAAGTAGAGCAGGTGACAAAGATGAATGGCTCCTGGAGACACAATTCAAAGCGGAGGAATTTAAGAAAACCTTCAGCAGTGTCTGCAACGGCTCTGCAGGTCCATCAGGTGCAGTAAACAGCTCCTGGGCCGAGTCGGCGTGCCGGGCAGTGCTCTCGCGCTCCCTGTTCACATCTGCGCTATATTTTTAAAAGATTTTCAAACCCTGAGAAGCTGGTCTTGCCACGGGGTCAAGGAAAAGAGTTTCACTATAACCTCATAAAACAGAAAGGCACTACATCACATCGCCTTTCAAACGCCTTCAAAGCTCTTGGCAAAATGACAACCCAAAAAGCACATTAAATCCGATAGAGAAGGGACATCAGGCGCATGCCCGCCTTCCTGATGGAGGGCCAGCCCCCCCCCCCCCCAGCTGGCCGTCAGGCCCACCTCCTCTTTGTGAAGCGGGGAAGACTTGGCCTCCCAAGAGCTCTTTTCAGGAGAGGCATCACAAGAGAGAGTCAGGCGATCGATCCCTGTAGGAAAACGTCATCCTAAAATGTGCCTCTCAGTGGTGCTTACTATTAAGGATCTGTCCACCTGTCTATCTCCAAGGACAAGTCCTGCACCTTATCTTCTGATACTCCTGACAGAAAGAAACTATCTCCCTGCCCTTCCCAGCGTTCTTGCCAGTCCATAACATAAATAAAAACTCTCAACTTCTTGGAAGCACTGGAGAGGAAGCTTCAGACCTTCCTTCCACCCCACGGAGGCGGAAACAGCCCCGGATGGAGGGCAGCCTTCCTGCTTGGGTTCTCGCACTACAGCAAGCCCTTCCTGGGTCACACCAGCTGCTGCTTCCGGGCCTTGCATTTTTTCACAATTGCAAAATCAAAAGAGAAACTCAAAACGCCTCACACATTAAGCTCCAAAAATTACGAGCCACCCTCACTGAAATGTTCAATAATTTAATCATTCATTTTCAAGGCATTTGAAAAGGGGGGAAATGGTGTGTCGGGGAGGTAGTAGGGGTATCTCTAAGAATATAAGGATTTTAAGGAAAAAAATGAGGAGGGGCTAAAATATAAAGACAGTGTCTGTCGGAAAATCTCCAAATGTACCCTAACGTACATCCACTAACAACTCAAATGTGAACAAAGGCCTTGGAATGCTCCAATGAGGCAGGCTAATAAGCCAAGAATAGGGAAACTGAGACAGAGAGTTTAATGGCCAAGCAGTTTGCAGCCATCTAGTAAATAACAAGATCCTATCCTAACCAGGGACACTTAAGAGTAAATGGTTTACATGTCTCCTCCCAACCTAAAAGGTAAATAGCTTAAATCATCCTCCTCAGGGAGACAGATAGTAGAAATCCAATTGGTGCCAATTGTGCCAATCACACCCAACAAAGGTTCGTTAAGGGAAAAAATCTAATTTTGGTACATCAGCAAAGCTGATGGATATTCTATTGAGATCCTTCCCTTTAAAACACCTCGCCAGCCTTTAAAACCCTGCAAAGGAAGGTCCCGGTGCGCTAGCTCTCCCTCCCAGGAGCATGCCCGCACCCCACCCCCTATTTCCCCACAGGCGTGCATCTCCTAACCCAGGGGTGGGCAAACTTTTTGACTCGAGGGCCACAATGGGTTCTTAAACTGGACCGGAGGGCCGGAACAAAAGCATGGATGGAGTGTTTGTGTGAACTAATATAAATTCAAAGTAAACATCATTACATAAAAGGGTACGGTCTTTTTTTTTTTTTAGTTTTATTCATTTCAAACGGGCCGGATCCAGCCCGCGGGCCGTAGTTTGCCCTCGGCTGTCCTAAACTCTAAGGGACCCCACAAGGTTGCCACCAGGGCAGCAGTGGGCAGTGGCAGTTTATCCCGGGCGAAGCCCCTGAACCTGTCCCCAAAGCCCCCTTTCCTCTGACTTCTCAGTGAGCCAAGGCAGCCCAGCCGAGGCACATCCCCAGCTTCCTTGCCTCACTGTCCCCAGCTTCAATGAATGTCCTCTGAAATTCCCTGGACTGTGTTGTGAAACTTTTCCTGCACAAAGTCAAGAACCCTCATGCTACCGGCGGCCCCAGGCAGACCCACTCAGGGCCAGGTCCCCTGTGGTACCAGAATTGCAAAATCAAAAGAGAAACTCAAAACGCTTCACACATTAAGCTCCAAAAATTATGAGCCACCCTCACTGAAATGTTCAATAATTTAATCATAACTACAGAAAGTTTCCTATGGAGTGAAGCCCCGAGGAAAAGCCTTCAGCCTTGCAGGAAAGCCATGCAAGTTCTGTAACCAGTGGAGCCAACACTCCTACCTCAGGGGCCTCTTCCCTAACCACAGGGACAACTGTAAAATACTTCCCTGAAAACCAGGAGAAGGCAGTCCTCGCCAGTGCTCTTCCCTGTGAGAGGAAAGAGCCTGCCAACCTGTGTGCCCGACACGGTGGAGTACGTCCCCCATGCATTGCTTTTAAAACACCAGTGATGGCGCCCAGCTGGTGTGGCTCAGTGGTTGAACACTGACCTATGAACCAGGAGGTCACAGTTCGATTCCTGGACAGGGCACATGCTCAGGTTGTGGGCTCCATCCCTAGTGTGGGACCTGCAGGAGGCAGCCAATTCAGTGATTCTCTCTCACCATTGATGTTTCTCTCTCTCTCTCTCTCCCGCTCCCTTCCTCCCTGAAATCAATAAAAATATATTTTTAAAAAATCAGTGATGGCAAAAGAACTATAATCTTAACAGTTTCAGCAAAAATCCAACATGTTTGAATCAAGTATAATGAAACCAATATCTTTTGTTGTCATTAATGCAGAATAATATTAAGAACTGGGTATATATGGCATTAGTTGTATACTCAGCAGATCTGAATGTGTATAAGCAGTGTTTTGTCCATTCTGTAAGACATTATAAGACATCTATACTAATAATAGAGGAATATGCAAATTGTCCAGGGCGCCATCACAGTAACAGTAATGACAGAACAGAAGGCTGCGTGTGGTGACCAGGCCGGCAGGGGGGGCAGTTGGGGGCAACCAGGCCAG